>NC_038044.1:54955802-55255802 GCF_002211085.1 Panicum hallii
ATAAGAATAGATGACATGTTTGCTAAATAGAATGTTTGTTTGTTAGATTGCAACTTTGTCGTGAAGTAAAGTTCTTAAAGCAACGACCATTACTTCAAATCACTGCATATCATGTAGATTCGACTACACTCGCCGGTGGAACCTATGAGTTGATTCCGGAACCCGAGCAGGGCATTTCGGAAGACCAAGTGAAAATCACCGAGGATTCAACTGAAGCCCCGAACCAAGGTTCGAAAGTTTTTGACATCCTTGACCCCAGCCCCACCCAAGAAGGCAAGCCCCGGATATAAACCGCTATTTTTACTACACTGCAATTTATATATTCATATATATCTACTCGTGCATTTAAGTTTCTAGAAATTATATTGAAACCTTAGTTGCGTATTCCTAGAAACCGATATATTGAATATTAGAACCAGAGTCCGACTAGCTGCAAAGCTAATAGGATTGGTAGAAGTCGAGTGATTCCCTATCACTCGTGAGCTTTGTAGGATTTGCAATGTTTACATTCCGCAACCACTATAAGGATGACGGATGGGGTTGTGATTATGATTCACGACTTTGGCAGAAACCCCGTCTGTGTTGATGAGAATTTGATAAGGTTGCAGTGTGTGGTAGCGGTGGTTAAGCGTTTGAAAGTACTAGCCACATGCCACGAAATATGGTAAGCGGTAAGCATAGTAACAAATCGGCCCGAGGAGTGGACATACCCTCCACCACTCGTAATTTGGTTTTTCGCACACGCACCGACGTGCGGAAGTACGTTCCGCAGCGGATGAGAGTACGTCTTACAGTCACGCACACTGCAGGAGTACGTTTCTGTCACACCCGATTTATAAAGGACATACTTTGGGCAATCATATATGCGCCAGGATCAAGTCACGCATATATACAACAGAATCATCAAGATATCATAACACATACCACGAATAACAATACTATAAATCGTAAATGAATTATTTTATTACAACCGAATCAAGAATCGGTTCAAGAGTTGCGGAAGCGTAAAAGAGATACATGTAGAGCTGGGCGCCACAGGGACATCGATTGGGAGACAAACACCTAGAAATCGTCGAAACCGCTGACGTAATCCTCCACGTTGCCGGGCACTGAGCAGCAGTCGAAGATATCCAAGAGAACAGACAAGTAGAGAGGCAAGGGTGAGTACAAACTCGTACTCAAGAAGTATAACACAAACTATGAGGCTCTACGGTTGGCTGACTCAACTGCATTAGCTTTTAGTATTGATAAAATTTTATTAAAGCTAATTACTGCAAGTGGATGAATTATCATAACCCAAGTTGCATAATAAATTACTCAATATTAATTAAGAACTACTGAGAACCATCCAAACCAAAACCACCGGGGAATCTCCCTAATCAAAGGTTGATAACCCCACTAATCAAAAGGAGGATCTGGGCTGCTCATGACCGTGAGCACAGCTGATATATCAGTTTTACACTCTCGAGAGGTTGCACAACTTTACCCACAAGTCGTGAGCTATGCTAGTTGTCCATCACACTGCCTTAGGTGAGATGACTAGCAAGCACACTACGAGACCGTTCCAAAGGATCACGTTGGTAAGGTATAACCGCCAAGGATTCTGGATCAGCGATGATGGGGCCCACCTCCGGGGGTACAAGACACACAGCACAGACCAAGCCGGAGGAGCAGGGACCATTGAAGCTTACCACCCCTCTTGCCCATGCAGGTAAGCTACTCCCGAACCAAAATGACCTAATTAGTAAGTCAAGACCGTCCCATTCCAGTCTTGTGGTTGCGCGGTTGTCCCAGGTTGTCGCTCTATGAACCGGTCCTTATGGAGAGTGGCCAACCAAGCACTAAGCACCGTGCTGGCCCCCTAAACCATGTTTCTAACAAAACATTTTTTAAGGAGACGTGAGCCGCTCAAGCACTCAGCACAGAGGGCCACTCTCAGAGTTAAGTTGCATATAACCATTAATCAAATTTAATTAAAAAGGACCATAATATGTGTGAGAGCGCAGCACCTAGCACAACTAACCACAAATGCAACCCAAGGTAAAATATAAAGGATAAGGTGGCTAGGAAATCCTTATAGGCATACAGAATTAAAATGCAGTATGAAATTGTATTAAAAAGTGATAGAAGGTTCATGTTACACTTGCCTTCCTCAGAGTTCTCCTGCTGCTGCTCAAAAGCTTCAGAAGATGGTGGCCCCTGGTACTCGTCCAAAGGCTCAGCGTCTATTCACGATCACCAAGCATGACCCACACATACACACATGCACAAACAATAGCAAACTATAAGAAAATAGTATACCAATACAATAGAACAGCACACAAAACTGGCCTAGAACTATTCTACGCGTTACAACGATTGCGTGAGCGCAAGAATCACCTAAAACGGAGCTAAGACGCGAAATCTAGGGCTAAAACAAAGTCCAGGGACTAAACTGTAAGAAAAACAGAGCTACAGAGGGGGTTCTGGGCAAAAACCAGGGGTCTGAACATAAATAAAGGGTAGATCTGGGGTCTATCCTGCAAAATCACAGGGCTTGGACGGCGGGCACTAAAACCTGAAAGCTCAGGGGTCAAAAGGGAAGAAAAGGACCTATGTGCAATTATTTTTGAACTATAGGTGAACTGCGGGTTAATTCTTCAAAAGGGCAGGGACTCTTTAGCAAACGAAACAGGCTGAAGGGGTATCTCCAGATCTGGGCCTTTGGATCGCCATCTAACGGCTCAGATTAGATCTATTACGCGAAGGAGTACGCTTGATTCTCATCCATCCGATCGGGATCTAACGCGCCAGAGCCTAACATAACGGGAATCCAATCCCACGCGCCGGATAAGGGATGGACGGCCGAGATTTAAGACAAGTGCGAACTGGTACGAGGGAATCCCATCCGCTGGATCATGATCTGACGGTCTGGATCAAGGGCTGGGGATCTAATCCTACCCACTGGCCGCGGATCGGACGGCTCAGAAGAAAAAGGGGGTTCGGGCGGCGGTGTGGCGATGCCGGCGGCAGCGTGGCTCGGGCTCGCCGGAGCTCGGCGTTCCCTCCGCTCCGGTGACCAATCCTCCACGACTTCAGGTTAGGGAGCATCACCTCGGCACGGGGAACTCCTCTGGGGTGAACAGAAATGACCTAGACGACCATGGCTACGGAACGACGGCGAGGGGCGGCTCGGCGCGGCGGCGTAACGACGGCGCGCGCGTTCCGGCCTCGGGTGCGATCTACGAACTACGGCATCTGGCGCAAAAGGACCAGGGCGAGGAGGCGAAGCTCACCGAGGGGCTGTGGAGGCCGGAGCTGCGGCGGAAGGGAGAAGATGACGACGACCGGCGGCGGAAGGGATCGGGTGCTCGCGGGAAGAGGTGATGCAGGGGCGATCCAAGCTGCTGATCACCTTGGACCGGCTCACGAGGTCCCTGCGGAGGTGTACAAGGAGTCAGCGGGACCGGAGTGGCACCGGCGGCGAGCAATTGCAGCGGCGGGTAGACTTACCCGCGAAAGTTCCCTCGGGAAATTCCGTCGTCACCAAGGCGTAGAGCTCCAATGCTGAGCCCGAGGAGCTTTAGAACGGCGAGGTGGAGCTTTTGCGGGGGATGCGGTGGTCCGGGGCGCGGCGGAGCGACGGGTCCGCGGTGGAGCAGGGGCGCCGAGCGGCGGAGCAAGGCGGCTGCGGTGCTGGGGCGTCGGTGGCGGCGGCGGGGATTAGGGTTAGGGTTCAGAGGGGGTTGGGGCTGCTACTTGTAGGGCGGCGGGGCCACATTGGCATGCGGGCCCGGGGAGAGAAGATCGCCGGCGATCTTGCGGAGGCGTTATGCGTCAGAGAAGAAATGGGAAGGGGAAGACGGGCGCTGGCAGGTGGGGACGGCGGGTCAGAGAGAGAAGAGAGGGCGCGGCTTGGGCTGAGAGAGAAAGGAGAGGAGGGCGCGCAAGCGGGAAAAAACGGCGCCGACAAGCGGGCCTGGGTGGTCAGACAGAGAGAGAAGGGGGGCCGGCGCTAAGGGAGCTGGGCTGAGCGCGGCCCATGCGGGAAGAGGAGAGGAGGCCCGAGAGAGAGAAAAGGAGTTGGGCTGGCTGGACTCTTTTCTTTTCCTTTTCTCTTTTCCAAACTCAATCTATACACACAAATCTATTTGAATTCAAATAAGCTTGAATTCAAATCCTATGAACTCAACACAAGGAAAACAATGCTCCAGCATGAATGCACAAACATGTTGATCTTATAATAAATTTTATTTTCTTATGCTATAAAATTACTTTAAATGCAAGATAAATTAGGGAAAACCCTGAAAATTTTATTGAAGCCCAAATAAATTCCTTAAAATTTTGGGAAATTACATTAGGGTGTTACAATTTCGCTTAGCGGACAGGATTACGGTTATGTAGTCGCGCTACAGACGTACGTCCTGCACATTGGATGTGCGTATCGTCCTACAGTCGCTTGTGGTGGTACTGATCCACGAGTCGGAATGAAAGGCAAACGATTGCTTCGGAATAATCATTGGATATTCCAAGCGTGTGAGTTAGGTTTATCCTTGCAGGGTTGTGAAATTTGATTTAGAATTGTCCGTTTCTCGCGGAGATTGAGACTGCTTGATCACTTTGCCACATAGAGTAACAAGAGCAACCTTATGATTATCAAAGATGATGTTTGTTTAAAAGATTCTATCATGCTTGAATAGTTATAGTTGCTTACCTAGAATGAATAACCAACTAGAACCTGAAAGCTAAAAGTTGAAATTAAGGATCTACTCTTTGTTGCTTTTCAGCTGAAAATTATACCTAGAACCATTACAAGCCTTCATAGTCTAATTACATGGCTAAGTATACCATAAAACTGGTAAGCCTTGCGGAGTATTAGTATACTCAGCTTTGCAATATGACTTTTGTTCCAGGTATTCCCCCTGAGGACTCTGCTCTGCCTGTACCATGGCCCTATGCACTTTTCGATGGTTGGACCGTGGAGTGGGATCCGTCCCCGGCCAACACAGGACCCTCCGAGTGATATTGAGCTTGGGCTTAGCTCAATATCCGCTTCGCGACGTCTAGTAGTGTCTCGTTTTAAATTCCGCTGTAGATACTCAAACTTTGAACAGTTTGTATAAATTCGTACTAATTAGATTTGCTACTACTATGTTTGAATACTAATGTAATATTATACCTGTGATGTAAAAATGGTTGGTGTTTGTATCTCTGGACTCGCCTTCATGCGAGGTATCTTGTTTTGATCCTGAGTTAGGTGGTTTTATCGGGACTTTACCCGACAGACCACGGGGTTACACAGTTTGAAGTGCGGATGAGCCTTTAATGCCTTTCGAGAAAGGATCAGCACACTTGAGTCGGTGTAATTCAGGTTGGTTCTACCACAAAGGCCGTCAGTGGTAGTTTGGTTTATGAAATATGCATACAAGAATGGAACACTGCATTGTTATATATGTACACAAATATGGAGGAGATGGACAAATATTTCATATAAGTACCATCATATATCTCTTATGTGATTCATGTTTACGATGTACTTGTGCTAAATAAAGAATATGTAGGTTGTTTGATCAAGAAGAAGGGAGATATGCACGACAACCAACTGCTAAACAGCTTGAAACCTTACGGCGTGAGGGTTTACGCGATGGTTCCAATTTTGTCACATGGTTTAGAAAATATGTAAGCATTGCTACTCTAACTACATTATTTATATAACTCGTTATGAGTTAGCGACATTGTAGAACTTGTAGTGCATGAGGGATAGCAGTGTCCATGATGATCTAAGACAGCTTTCACATGGAAGCACGACTGCAAGGAGTTATGGTTGTTATGACATAAACGGATTTTGGTTCTGTTCAACCAAGTTTGAAGCAAAAAAATCCACATGCTGCCACAACAAATAGTGGAGTTGTAACCACCGCGAGTGCCTCAGATGGTTTTATCACGGAGTATTTCGGTGTCATTCAGAATATAGTGGAGCTGAAGTTTGAAAGTTCAAAAGATCTAAGATTTGTGTTCTTTTATTGTGATTGGTTCAATAATAAATTAGGTTCTGGGGTAAAGCATAACAAAAAACTTGGTTTAGTGGAGGTGAACCATAAATTGCAACTTTCAGGTTATAATCCATTTGTCCTCGCACATCAAGTTGAGATGGTATATTATATGTCGTATCCATGCCGTTTGGAAAGTTTAGAACCATGGTGGATCGTCCCGAAAGTATATCCTTCTGGTCGATTGCCTATTTCTGGAGATGAAGGTTACAATGAATGTGAGCTTGATCGTACTGTTCCTGAAGCATATCAGGAAGATGAGTGTAATGGACCTTTTGAAGTTGATATTAGGATGGCACTTGACAAATTAGATGGTGTCACCAGTGATATAATAGTTTCTGAGGTCTGTAAGAAAAAACGACCACGTCGTGCAACCAAAGTTTCATTGACAAAATATGAAACGAGGCAGGTACTAGTCATGGTGACACCATAACTGAAGAAGATGACCCCGAGGACTTTTAACATATAATGTGATGCAAAAACTAGTTTTTCTTAGTAGTGTATTATTTGCTAATTGTTGTTATGAAGCTTGTTATCTTCTATTTACCATTGCTTTATATAATATTAACTATTCATAATCCATTTCTTTCAGGATGAAGTCATTTGTGCACTCTTTGAAGGGAAAGAAGGATGGCTCCTCATCTTCAAGGAGTCAAGAAAAGAAGAATGATGGCTCCACATCTTCGGGTAGGTCTTCTCTTTTTAGAGGCAGCAGTTCTCACCTCAGTCGAAGAAGTGCACTTCAGCGATGTCTAGATGAGGCTCAACAAGTAAGTCATATTTAGTTTGCATGTGTAATTTAATTTTTTTAATCACACTAAATATCTACTTATCTTTGAACAGCAAGAAGATGAAGGTAGGGGTGCGGAGGAGGAAGAACATGTTGCGAATGTGGATGGTGATGGAGATGGAGGTGGAGAGGGAGATTGGTGTGAGGAGGGAGATGGAGATGGAGAGGAGGAGGAAAAAGAGGATACTGCTGCTCAACCTGTGTTCAGGTAGTTATGATCATTTTATTAAAAAATTATATGAACTAGCTAACTAATACGATATATTTAGATTTAGAGGCAACAATGTGATGACTCCTGCAGCTACCAATCCGGCAAATCGTCGACAGATTAGGCGACATGGGGATTGGTATGTAATCTATTTTATTATTATGATTGTTTCATTCAATATATTATATAGTTTTAGTAAGAAATATGATGAGTATCATATTCTAATTGTAGGAAATGGGATGATATTTTTTGGGAGGGAAAAAATAGGTTAAGACCTGTGAATGCAATATTGGGAACAATTTATGGGTTTCACTACCCACGAATGGTCACAATTGGAGGTGTGCTTCAGCCTGCATTGAAGTGGAGCACTATAAGCTACAATCAGATGATCAGGGCATCAAGACTGCAGTGAAGGTTTGGAATGAGTTCTGGGTACTATTTTTATCATAACTTGTATAACTATCTATTTGATTCATTTATAAATTGTCTAACTAATTTATTTTCCTGTTTAGGAGAGGTATCGTTTGCCGGAGGCGGAGGAACAGTACTTACAAGCTAGGGCTTGTTCTGTGTTTGACAAGGCAGCAACGAAGGTGGGGATATGATGTCCAATGCTCGTATACAGTGTGTTTGCTTATACTATAAGAAAATAAAGCAGCAAGACATGAACAAGAAACTGGACGCTTCTGAGATATATCTCCGAGAGGATGAGTATCTTCAAGTTGATATTAGCGGTTTGCCTTAGTTAAGAAAGTGTCCAGATGCTTGGCGAGCACTTTGTGCTTATTGGGCTTCACCCAGCTTTGTGAAAAAAATCCAAGATGAAGAGAGCTAATCGTCAAGTAGGACCACGGGTTACACAAAGATATGGGGCCGATGGACACCTTCGTTTGACTCAGGTGTTTATTATTGCAATTTGCTTATTATATACTTGCTTGCAATATCACAATTTCTTCTTTGGCAGGAGGCACAAAGTGGGGTGGCCCCAAGCTATATTGAGACATACATTCGAGGCTACCACGTTGCAGATCCTACACAGCTAGAGTTGCTTTGCAGTGAGAATGCCACACAGACTCTGGTTAGTAAAATAATTTGATTTCAATTAAGCGATGATTCGAATATTATCTTAATATTGCTTGCTTGAATGGTAGATGAGATATTGTGATGAAATGGTGGCACGTCATGGGGAGGAGTACGATTGGAGGAGGAGTGATGTGGATGTCGATGCCTTATACTCAAGCGGGGGAGGGAAGAAGCATGGCAGGTTCAGCATATTGAATGACGTTATTGATACAAGTGGTGCTTTGAGTGAGGCAAGATCTTTTCGGTCCTCTCGGAGTTCTCGGGGCTACGAAAGGGAAAGTCGACTGCAGGAGGAGATAAGGCAGCATAGAGAGGCGATGTAGAGGCAAGAAGAGTGGATAAGGCAACAACACGAGTACATGCAAGGTTTTTTCGCTCAGCAACGATAGCTTCACGTACTATGCAAGTTTGATATTTTTCAAGTCGTTGTGCACTTTTCATTGCTATAAGATACTTGATCTATTATCAGTTTTTAGGAAATGTTAGCAGCTACCCTTGGATCACAATTTAATTTGCCACCTCTTCCTTCGCCTCCTCCACCACCGCCGACTTTTGTACCATACATGCATCTACCATCTCCACAAGTGGTAATTCTTTCGTATAACTAGCAATGCTCAAATTTTCTTATATATATATACTATATACATTTAACTTTGTCTATAATTAGGATTCGACGAGTAATCATCCTCGACGAGTTTCTGGCAGTCCGTCCACACCACCACCGACAGCGCATAACATTTCTGGAGGTGACGGTGGCAGCGGATATAATATTACCCCTCATTGATTTGTGCTTTTGGGTTTGGTTGACATATATATGTCATTTAGACTATGAATTTCATGATTGCACTTATGGGATGTATTTCATGATTGCGGGACGATGTATGAATGTTGTGGTATGCTGTGCTTATAGATGACTATTTTTATGTTAATTAACTGCTATTTGTAATTCTGGAAAACTAGTATGCAGTAGTTGACACTCAGTATTTTCATCGGCCCCTGGCCAACGAAAAAACTGGAGCGTATACAGTATTTTCGTCAGCTAGGGAAGGTGACGAAACTAACTACAATTATTTTCGTCGGTCTTCGAGGCTGACGAAATAAACTATATCTTTTTCGTCAGCTGTGCTGGCCGATGAAAATATGGTGTATATTTTCGTCGGCTGTCTTGGCCGACGAAAAGAAATTTATTTTCGTCGGTTGCCGATGAAAATGCGTTTATTTTCGTTGATTTTATTCTGTCGGCCTATTTTCATCGGCCGACCAACGAATATATATATTTTTGACGGTTTTCTAGCTATTTTCAACGGTTTCTGGCCGATGAAATTAAGCTATTTTCTTGTAGTGTGCCCATTTAGTTCTTTGTGAAAATACAGTACCATCTCAAGCATTTTTCTTTTCAGAATTTCTAACTAGTACGTTCAGGTTCTTGCTTCAAAACGTCAAAGTGAGCATTTGTACGGAATTCCTGGTCACAATGATTTGCTCCTGCCATAAGACAATTAGAAAATCTTGCTTCCACTATTACAGAACACTACATCGATCTTTAGCATTTGTCCCGATTTCTAAGGCCGTAAGATTATATCTTGAGCGCATTTGCACCCGAATTCAGCTTCTTTCGAACTAGCAGCTAGGGGACGGGAGGACTCTTTAATCCCAGTTGGAGCCACCGACTAAATGTCGGCTCTAACCGGGAGTAAAAGTTCAAAACTTTTTAGTTCCTGTTGGTGGCTCCAATCGGAATTAAAGGGTCCTTTAGTCCTGTTGGTACTATTAATTGGATTAAAGGGTTCTCCATGAGTTAATTTAAAAGAAAAACATCCCAACAAGAATCACAAGTGCTGTGTAGGTGGGTTAGTAAGAAAGTTATGTGCAAGATAAGAGATCATGGGTTCAAGTCCTGTAGGGCGCAAACTTTTTTAGTTCCGGTTATAGCAACCGGGACTAGAGGGGATTCCAAACCGAAATTAATGGGGTTTTAGTAGTGTTCCTTTTGAACTCTTCTATACATACAGAGGACCAACAGCTGCCAAACTATCATGCTAGGCAACTATTATTGGCATCACACTAGCGCTTGTTGTTAGCTTAGATGCATGTGTTCCTTTTTTCTCGTTTACAAGAGTTGACATTTCTCGGGCTATTGGCTATTAATGGAGATCCTAAAAAAGAGTAGAGAATCAAATGATTTGTGAATATCCATGTTATTATTAGTATTCTACAGGATTCTGCAATCATAAAACTAGATTAATTTCGTGTACCTAAGCAGGACCAACAAGAAAAATACGAAAGCCAATGTTCTACTTTGCCGGCCTCTACAATTCTGCTTTTTCCTGCAAGAATATGTTCCCGTGAAAAAGGAGACGCGCATGCTTTGCGACCCGTTGAACACACCAGAGGTTTCTTCATAAGTGAAAACTCTAAGTGGTTGCAGCGTTACTCCAGGTGGCCTGTTCTTATTGCATTCTGGAGATAAAAATTCTGCAACACTCGAGTGATAGCGGACATTCGGAACACTCAGCTAGGCTACTCGGAGCTCTGAAATCAGGTCGCAAAAGCAAGATTCTGCAAGACCTCTGGTTTTCTTTGCATGTAAGGAAGGAATTTCTTCATTCAATGCTACATAACTGTTGCTTGGTTTTTCTTTGTGGTGATCGAGGACCACCATCCTTTATGTTGCTATTGAGAATATTCTCCACGGCTGATAGCAAAACGTGTTGCTAAGATGGCTGCTACCTTTTTCAAAAAAAATCCGTTATTTCAAAGAAAATTAAGTTAATTAGGTCAAAGAAATTTTGTTCCTTCACTTGGTTTCGCTTTCACCTATCTCATTGGTCTTTTAGACAAGGGCTGATGAGATAAAACATGCAAAGCTGATCAACACTAAGAAAATGGCATATGCAAATATATGTGCACGGTAGAGAGGTTGCATATTAATGAGATCGGTGTGTAACTAAATTGGCACATGTAAAAATTACATAAGTTTTTTAATGGCTTTTATCTTATTGTGTTAAATATATAAATTTTGGAGGCTATTCCACTTGTGTTCATGATTTTTCTAAATACAGGTACTCATTAGATAATGCTGATATATATTATTAGAGTATGACAAATGCATGATGAGTCCAAAACAATGGTAGTAAAAAGATGATCTCGAACGGGACAGATAACACCTTTTAGTTTGGTCATCAATATAAATCTCGAGTGCATGGTTTATGAAAAGCATGTCTTATGGCTCGATGCGAAGCGCCACACGCCCAACCGCATGTGGCGGAGAGCAGGGCGAGGACCATGGGCCCTAAGGTGCGCCCTTCCTCGCCGCCGCTGGCTGCCGGACGTCGTCCCAGGGATACTTCCAGCCCCCACCCCCCTTGACGGCCGCACAGGCGCTCGCGTGGTGGGCCGGTGGTGGTGATTGAAAGGACCTTTGATGTCGCTTAGAGGGGGTGAATAGACGGTTCTGAATTTTTTTAAAAAAAACTTGCAGCGGAATTAGTAACTTACGGAATCTTCGGAGATTTTTCCGGAATCTCCGCAATTTCTGGTGTTTTCATAGCACAAACTACACAACACGCCTATGGAAACTACAACCAAAAGTAGATCAACGAACTACAGAAAAAAGGTGAGTTGTTTCGAAACTATTTCACTAGATACTTGCAGCTCAAACCTTCTCAAAATGTAGATCAAGATTGAAACTAGCAACAAGTAGTGAAATCAACCAATCAAGAACAAGTGGTATAAGGATTTGTTTACTGAAGTTCGGATCCCTTCATGGGTTCCTACGTCTCTGTTGGGTGCTTCCAAAGAAGCCGGGTCGCTCTCAACCCTTTCTCCACTTCCCTTCTTGATTTCTTCCCTTGCGGAGACGAAATCGAAGCCTTCACAAACTTCCCGAGGCACACCACAAACTTGGGTGCTCACGGGCGACACCTAGCCATCTAGGAGGCTTGACCTGCGAGAGTAACAAATGCTTCGATGATCTCTTGCTACGAACTCAAGTGCTCAAGAATGGTTTTGCTCACTTTCACTCAATCTTCCTTTCCAATCTCTCTCAACCCCAACTCACCTCTCTTCTCAAATCTCTTGCAAATCTAGAGTGGGGAGAGCTTCTTAGGGCTGTGGAAATATGTATTTCGTGTGAGAACTCAGCAGCAACAAATGGGAGGTGGTGAGCATAAATATCCATCCAAAAATCTAGCCGTTGGGCTGTTAAGTTCTAGAATCTCCAAAAAATCTTCGGAGACTCCTGATCCAAAAACTAGCCATTAGGTTCAAAATAGGTCCGGGGACTCTGTGAAAATCTCTGAAATCTACGGACAAAGTTAGCATTTCCCTTTTCTCAGAAATCTTCAGAATCTCCACAAAATTCTCCGGAATCTCCAAAACTTTCGAAGCTTCCACAGAAATTTTCAGAGTTGCCTCAGATCCACCAAACAGCTTAGGTGACCTAAGAGAAAACGCCATAACTTTTTACTCCGGACTTCAAATTGGATGATCTTGGACTCTATGGAAAGCTTATTCAGAGGACTACCCATTCCAACTGAAATCAATATCCAATATCAACCGGTGCAAGTGTTGTGACAAGTATTTCTCTCATGTTATCACTTGAAATATTTGGTTTGAGCACCGAAACATAAGCAAAGCTATCAACATCTCATCCTTCTTGATAGTACAGCATTACCTATACTCAAGATCAAATAATGAACACAATATAAACTTATTGAGCTTGAATATCTTTATCATGCTGCTTTTCTTCAAAATCATACTTTGAGGGTTTGCAAGCATTTCCTTTGCCTCTTTTGTTGAGCATTATCCTTCTTGAGCTAGTGGCTTAAGGTTCTTCACCATATATGATCAATAATCAACTTGATATCCTCAAGACACCTAAATCCATATGATACAACAATGAATGATGCTTAGCAACTAGTGACTTTCCTTGGCCTTGATTGGTCCATAAATGCTAGCACTAACTTGCTACTTCACCCTAGCATAGGTTCATCGGTGCCAAGCCTTTGCTTGCCATTCTCTCTTGCTTAGTGCCTTGTAGCCAAGTTCTTACTAACCCTTAACCATCCTGCCATCTTAAATCACATGTAGCCTTGCACCATAATATGTACTCATTGAATTCTATTTGTTAATTAATCCGTATACCAATTATGTGATAAAGCAATCAAGAATCTTCACTTATATTGAAATATTATTAAGCTCTTGAGCACACTTCCTCCTTCTTGATCAGAATATCAATGCATTATCAACCTTTACTCATTCATACAAGCAAGCCATCATTGAAACCACTCTTGCAACTATGTCTCTTTTGTCTTTTCAATTTGCTTGCCCTTTCTTCAATTTGAGATATTATAATTTGGCTACGATTCTTTTCAATTAGACCTAGCAAAAGCTCATCAAACTCATTAGTTCACTAATTGTGTTGTCATTCAACCACCAAAACCCACAAGGGGACCAAGATGCACTTTGAGGGATGTCGCGGGGGACACAACTGATTTGATGCTCTTCGTGCGCACCATCATTTGCAAGGCGGTGCTTCCGGTCTCGATCTGCACTTCCTCGATGTTGGAGATGGCCGCCGCCAATGCCTCCCCTAGTTCCCTTTACGTGGTGGCCATAGGAGGCCAGTAGTCTGATCCACCCGACGGTTTTGGGGAATGCAGTGGCCATCAGGTGGCCTGCTTACCCGCGATGGGGATGATATTGTTTTGCAGGAGCTAAGGGCGAAAGTTCTACTTGACTATTGTGTCGGGCCAACACTGGCAGCATTGTTTGGGTGTCCTTTTCCTCCCTTGAGGCGTTGTTGTGATGCTTTTTGCAAAGGTATGTAGTTCTCCAGGTAAAAATCTAATTCCAGCTTATCGGATGGGTGTTATCGCCATAATTTAGACAGGCTAGAAAGTGGGCCGTGGAGCAAGATGGATTTGAAGGATAGTTACAATGGGCTTGCGAATTGGACCCTATGGAGATATTTTGGGCCCAGGGTGGCCGTGTATCTAGATAGGTAGGTATATTTAAACATTTTAGATAGAGATAGTTAAGATTTGTGTCGTGTTTGGTTAGGGTTGGTTAGGAAAGGAAAGTCTACGGATTATAAATATGTATCATGGGTAAACAATAAAGAATCAATCATTCATCAATAACTCTCGGCGCATTGCCTCCCCTGTTCTAGGGTTTCTCGGGTAACTACCGTGCAGCCCCGATCACGCCTTGCGTGATCGGGGTGGCATTGTCTTTGCTTACTTGCCTTTTTGTGTTTCTCGTTCTGAAACATTATTAATGGTGAGTAACACTAGTTATCTTAACTTGTATAGAGTAAATTAGTCCTTCCATGCTTTAATCGTGCATCCTTTCTTACCTATAAACGTTCAGTTGTCATTGTGTCCGATCTCGGATGTGAAGGCAGCCTTCTTGCTCTGTTCTTGTAGATCCAATCTATTATGGTTAGTCTTTAATTATCAAAGATTTAGTTTAATATCTGCATAATTAGGCCCTTCAAACGGGTTGAATGTTCCGGCAGTATGTTTGGTGTCTTATGGCAGCTTAAGAAGAGATTGTTCCGGGAATCGGCTTTCTGGTTGGTATTTAGGCCTCTGTTTAGGTTGCTATTTCGTTACCTCGTGTATTTGTTAGGCTCAATCACGTGTAGGATGTTCCGATGATGCAGTGAAAGCTTTAACCGTTGTAGATTGGATTAGCTTAAGTTTTACGGGGCGAGATTTATTTTATCATCAGACGTGCATGCTTTATTTATAGATCCGATTCGGTACTGAACACAATCAGCTCTTTACAGCCGATACCGGGAAGCACCTGATAAGCCTATCACGGCTCGGACTAATGTTTATGCGTGTCTGTGTATGTAGGAAACTAACACATAGCACCTTCCTAATCAGGTACAAGGTCAGGTGGCACGCCTAGCGACCTCGAAGCCAGGACGTGTGCTGGATCTCGGGCCGTTGACCGAGGGACCGGGGCCCACCAGCAGTTCCGGGAGCCTCCCGGCTCTTCGTGTTGCGTGTCACTGCTCGCTGGTAGGTTTTGACCGACAACAATGGGCGACGATGGCGTCTTCAACGCCGTGTTCTAAGTGGAATATACTGCCTAGTGACCTCGAAGCCAGGACGTGTGCCGGATCTCGGGCCGTCGATCGAGGGACCGGGGCCCACCAGCAGTTCCGGGAGCCTCCCGGCTCTTCATGTTGCCTGTCACTGCTCGCCAGCGGGTTTTGACCGACAACACATTCTGGCACACCCGGTGGGACGATCATCGCCATCTTCATCATCTTCATCGACTTCTTCATCTTCTTTGACTCCATCAGCTGCTGTTGACGGGATGGCAAGGGATGAACCGATCACCTATGAGGAGTTGTCTGCTGAACAAAAGCAGAGATATGATGAGATTAAGGCTCAATTCGAAGCCGATCACATCGGCTCTTTCGAGAGGACCCGCCACCATGGCGTCAGGTGGAAGGGGTTTTCACCCGAAGGCGCCCTTGATGGAGTGGATCTGTCCACCCCATCTAAGGACCGTACGAGAGCTCTACGGCAAGAAGTAAACTACGCGGTGGCCCACTCGCTACACCCGGACTCTGAGAGCTTGGTTAACGCTTTTGAGCGCGTTGCCCTGCGTGTGGTCCAGGAGATTATGAAGCATCAACACTCTCCAACGGGACCTACCTTGGGGAGTCACAAGGGGGAATTGCCGTTCCAAGCTAGGCCACCACTGCCTTATGCACTCGCGGCTGCGGAATCAGATGGCTCTCCGGCCTACGTGGTTTATAAGGTGGGAGGTGATCCCGTGGATCACCAGTTCTTCAGTGAGCCACCCAGGGAGATCCCGCATGGATATATGTGTGCTTATATATCGGATAGCAGTAATCCGATACATTCAGCACAGATGGCAGCTGGAGGAGTTTCTAGGGCAGATGCAGATAAACAAGCATGGCTAGCAGCCTATGCCACCGGGCCAAGTCACGATAGTGCGCACTCGGCCCCAGGATCACAGACGGCGGAGCAGATCAGTACCATTCTGAGAGATCAGTTTGGCATCTTACCAAAGAGGAGAGCGATCGGCTACACCAAGCCGTATCCAAGTGATTACGATCTAATCCCCTTGCCGCCTAAGTATTGGCTTCCTGAGTTTACTAAGTTCAGTGGAGCGGAAGGTTCTAGCTCTATTGAGCACATGAGCTAATACTTGGCACAACTAGGGATGATCTCGGTATCGGATCCTTTGTGAGTAAGGTTTTTCTCGCAATCTCTTACAGGGCCAGCCTTTGGGTGGTACACATCATTAGGCCCTGATTCGATCCGCACCTGGAAGCAGCTGGAGGAGCAATTCCATATTCAGTATCATTCGGAAGCTGCAGATGCGGGAGTTGCCGACTTAGCGCAAGTGCGGCAGAAGCGTGGGGAAACTGTGGCAGAATATATCCGACGCTTCAGAGAAGTAAAGAACCAATGCTACTTGGCACGGATTTCAGAAAAGGAGGCAGTCGAGTTGGCATCTTTGGGATTACTGAAGCTGATCAGAGATCTGGCTTTTCAGTTGAAGTTTACCTCTTTGGCACATTTGGTGCAGAAGCTAACAACGCGCGAGCAGCGCCACCCAGAGCTGTATCAAGATAAATTCAAGTGTCAATTGGCGTTGGTCGACACAGAGGAAGCTGAAGACTCTGGGGAAGAACAAGAGGTGGCAATTGCAGAATGGACTCGGGGGGGCAAACCCTGTGTCCTGCAAGTGGGTAAAGCAAACTGGGCCTGCGAAAGGGTTTGACTTTGACGTGAGCAAAGTTGAACAGATTTTTGATCTGTTGTTAGAAAAAAAACAGTTGAAGTTTCCGGAAGGATATAAGCCTCCTACAGCGCAAGAGCTAAAGGGGAAATCATATTGCAAGTGGCACGACTCTTTCACCCACAGCACAAGCGACTGCAAGGAGCTCCTCGGCAGATTCAATCGGCTATCGAGCAGGACCAATTGATCTTGGGCCAAACCACCATAAAGGTCGATACCCAACCCTTCCCTAGTGTGAACATGGTGGAGGGTCATGACCGGTCTGCAAGGTGGCAGCTGGATTTCGCGCTCGGCATCAATATGGCAGGGTTAGCATCGCACCGCCAAATCAAGAATAAAGAGGCTGATCCTAGCGATCGGCCCCAAAAAGATGAAAAGGGTTATGTCATAGAAGAACAAGTCAGGCATATCAAGAATCAGCGGCCGACTTTTTCTGATCTTCTCAAGAAGTATGAGTACCAGTACCAGCAGCGTCTCTGGTGAGAATCAGAGGAAGAAGAGTACGAGCGTCGCACTGGGAAACGTTTGAAGAAGCATGAAGACACGCATGATCATTGGCATTGCCCATTTTTTAGATACTGTTGGGATTCTGGTATGAGTCGATTGCCTACCACTAGAGACTGCCCAGAGTGCGGACCCGTGAGACCAGACGCAAAGGGGGTCTCGGTTTTCCGGCGTTTGGGACCTATTCCAACTCAGCAAGAGCAGGTTCGATCGCCACAAAGGAGGATGGACCTTGATGAAGAAGAAGACAAGTATCATCATCCGCGATGGTGCCCTGATGGACTCAATCATTCTCAGAAGCGCAGAGTTCAGCGGTTGCGCAGCTTGGAAGAAGCCGAGGCTAGATATCTCGAGTCATTAAGGAAGGCACGCCCGAACTTGGTGGAATGGGTCCATCATGTGCAGAAAAGGGAATCGCGCCCTCCTAGAAAGGAGTGGCGGCCGAAGTCAATAAGAGCCAATGTGAGGACATCGGCAGATACAGACATGGTGTTTGTGCTCCCTGCAGAATTCCACGCTCGAGCCCATGAGGAGTCGTCAGTTGCCTAGCTTGACTTGGGGCCCCGGCCGGTAATATTTGAGAAGCCGCAAGCTAAGAATTACAAGCATTTGAAGGCTTTATATCTCAAGGGATACATAAACGGCCAACCCGTTAACAAGATGTTGGTGGACACAGGAGCGGCAGTCAACATTATGCCGTACTCAGTTCTGCGCCGCTTGGGGCGGTCCACCGGAGATTTGATCAAGACTAACATCACGCTAAGTGACTTCAACGGGCAGACCTCAGAGGCTCAAGGCATCCTCAGTGTGGATTTGACCATCGGAAACAAGACCATCCCAACCTCTTTCTTTGTCGTCAATAGCAAGAGCACGTACAACATCCTACTTGGCAGGGATTGGATGCATACCAACTGTTGCATCCCCTCCATAATGCATCAGTGTTTAATCCAGTGGGATGGAGATGAGGTAGAGGTGGTTCATGCAGATGACTCGATTGAGATTTCACATGCTGCTATGAGCATTTAGGACGCGGAGGACCAGGAGCCGATCTCAGGGATGAGTTTGGAAGGCTGCGATCGCATTGAAGCTACAAAAAATGGGGTGAGGCTAGTCTTATCCACTGGCCTTATAGAGTAGAGGAGTTGCAAGGAACAAGCTGCTCTAGCGCATTTGTGGAGGCCGATTCCTGCGATCGGCCCTAAAAAATAAAGTACAAACTTTTGATGTCAAGTATTTTACATAGTTATATCCGCTACAGAAAGGCCCGCTTTGACAGCCGCCCTTACTCTTTTTGTAAAGATTTGAAGGATAATGAAAGACATGGAGCGGCCGATCTCGACGATCGGCCAAAATTCTTTTTACCATCTTCTTTATCCATCTACAGTGTCGACTTAACAGATGATAGGAAACTAGGATATGGGTTCACGTCGGCTGACGAGCTCGAGGAAATAGATATTGGTCCTGGGGATAAGCCGCGGCCAACATTTGTTAGCAAAAAATTACAGCCATGCTTGCAAGAGCCGATGATAGCTTTACTAAAAGAATATGCAGACTGTTTTTCCTGGGATTACACAGAGATGCCTGGGTTGGACAGACGCATAGTTGAGCATCGGCTCCCTCTCAAAAGTGGATTTCGACCGTTCCAGCAGCAAGCACGACAGATGAAGGCTGAGGTCCTGGTCGAAGTGAAAAAGGAGGTGGAGAAAATACTGGAAGCAGGATTCATCAGGCCTTGCAGGTATGCCGAGTGGATTTCAAGTGTTGTACCTGTACAGAAGAAGGACGGCCGATGGCGAGTCTGCGTGGACTTCAGAGACCTCAATAGAGCTACTCCGAAGGATGAGTATCCAATGCCTGTTGCAGAGACGTTGATCAATGTGGCTGCTGGTCACAAAATCTTGAGTTTCATGGATGGCAACGCTGGTTATAACCAGATTTTTATGGCCCCTGAGGATATACACAAAACCGCATTCAGAGTACCTAGAGCGGTGGGTCTGTTTGAGTATGTGGTTATCACCTTTGGTTTGAAGAATGCTGGCGCTACATATCAGCGTGCCATGAACTACATCTTTCATGACTTGATCGGTAAATTGGTGGAAATTTACATTGATGATGTCGTGGTGAAGTCTGCGTCGGTTGAAGGACACTTGGAGGACTTATGACAGGTTCTGGAACGAACTAGAAGGTTTGGGCTTAGAATGAATCGGAAGAAGTGTGCTTTTGGCGTGTCGGCCGGTCAGTTTTTGGGCTTTTTGGTTCATGAAAGGGGGATCAAAATTGGCCTAAAAAGTCAGGAAGCCGTGCGCACCATGGTACCACCTACTACAAAGAGGGAGCTCCAGCAACTTATTGGCAATATCAAGTTTGTCAGGAGGTTTATTTCCAATCTTTCTAGGCGGATTGAGCCTTTTATGGAGTTGGTGAAAATTAAAGCCAGTGAAGAATTTCGCTGGGGGGCAGAGCAGCAACAGGCATTTGAAGAGATTAAGGAGTATTTGTCAAAACCACCTGTGCTGGTTCCACCCCAACAAGATAGGCCATTCTACGTGTACCTATCGGTTGGTGACACCTCCATCGCGTCGGTAGTGATACAAGTGCATGACAATAAGGAGAGGGTTGTATTCAACCTCAGCAGAAGGATGCTGGACGCGGAGACAAGGTATCCTGATATCAAAACGTTATGCCTTTATCTATTCTTTACATGCACCAAGCTTCGTCACATCCTACTATCAGCCGAGATAATTATTATCTGCAAATCGGATGTTGTAAAACACATGCTATCGGCTCCTGTGTTGAAGGGCCGATTGGGAAAATGGATGTTTGCTTTATCAGAGTTCAATATCCGATATCAACCCGCAAAGGCTGTCAAAGGGCAAGCGTTAGCAGATCTTATTGCTGAGAGGGTCAGCACCAACATAGCAGTGCTTTCTGCACGTGCTTGGGCCATGTACTTCGACGGATCAGTTTGCGGAGATGGATGTGGCATAGGTATCCTGCTGGTATCGCCTCGGGGGGCAACGTATTCTTTCTCAATCAGATTGCCTACTACTTGCACCAATAATCTTGTAGAATATGAGGTGGTGTATAAAGGTATGGAGTTGCTTCTTGAGGCCGGAGCTGAAGCAGTAAAAGTTTTTGGGGACTCGAAATTGGTGATCTCTCAGCTCATAGAGGAATACAGGTGTGAAAGTGAGTTACTTTTTCCATTGTGGATGCAATGTAAAGAGCTGATAGCCCAATTCAGGTATATAAATTTCTATTGGATACCTAGAGCTCGGAATTCGGAGGCCAATGATTTGGCACAACTAGCTTCAGGATACCAAGCCGACGGATCCAATCATCAGGTGCACCTACTGGACCAGGGAGATTGGAGAGCCGATATCTTCAATTACTTGAAGGATTCGGCTCGGGGGGCACCCAAGTGGATACGTTATAAAGCCATGAGATATGTCCTGATAGGGGACGACATGTTCTACAGGACTTTAGGACTGTTGTTTAAATGCTTGGGGCCGGTTGAGTCCAATTGGCTCTTACATGAGTTCCACGAAGGAATTTGTGGGACTCATCAATCGGCTCACAAGATGAAGTAGCTGATTAGGCGATCAGGGTACTACTGGCCCACCATGCTTGAAGATTGTTTTAAGTATTATAAAGGATGTCAAGCGTGTCAGAGGTTTGGGAAGATTCAGATGGTACCAGCGTCAGTGATGAACCCCATTATTAAACCATGGCCGTTCAGAGGCTGGGGCATGGACATGATCGGCAAAATTAATCCTCCATCCAGCAAAGGCCACCAGTTCATTTTGGCCATCACGGACTACTTTACCAAGTGGGTAGAGGTGATCCCTATGAAGTTGGTGGCATCCAGAGACATTATTCAGTTCGTCAAGGAACATGTCATTCATAGGTTCGGGATCCCTCAGACTATTACAACAGATGGAGGTTCGGTCTTTATTTCAGAGGAATTCAAGAAGTTTGCCACCAACATGGGCATCAAGTTGATCAGGTCGTCTCCATATTATGCCCAGGCAAATGGACAAGCTGAAGCATCCAATCAGAGCCTCATCAAGTTGATTAAGAGGAAGATTGATGAGTACCCTAGGCGTTGGCACGAGGTCTTATCAAAGGCATTGTGGGCATACCGTATATCCTGCCATGGGGCGACGAAAACTTCCCCTTATCACCTAGTCTATGGGCAGGAGGCTGTTTTACCATGGGAAGTTATGGCCGGATCAAGGCGCGTAGAGTTCTAGAATGACTTAACAGCTGAAGAGTATGCTACTCTGATGAATGATAATGTTGAGGACCTCACGGAGCTCAGGCTTTGGTCACTTGAGAAGATCAAAGAAAATAAGGCCAAAGTAGCCCACGCGTACAATAAGAAGGTCAAGCCGAAGGAATTCCAGGTAGGAGATCTGGTTTGGGAAGCAGTACTACCATTGGGAACTAAAGACGTAGCGTATGGCAAGTGGTCCCCAAACTGGCACGGGCCGTATAGGGTTGACCAAGTCCTGTCTAGGAATGCATATATGCTTGAAGAATTAGACGGCGTCAAGTTCCCAGTGGCGGTCAATGGTCAACATCTCAAGAGATACTTCCCGAGCATGTGGGATGATGAATGATAAAGCCGATGCGACCAATGGGCCTGAATGAGGGAGTGCCGAAGCTGCGCGGAAGGGTACAAACTGACAAGACCTGATGGCTCGTGTATGCGAAACTGGTAACGTGTGCTAAAATAAAAGCAAGAAAAGAAGGCCGATGTGTGCAGTCGGCCCACATAATAAAGAAAAGCATTTCATGCCCAACACACTAAGTTGTCAAAATAGCCGATGTGAGACCATCGACTCTAGATTTTTTTGAAGTGCCCAACATATTGGGACCATCGAACAGCCGATGTGTGACCATCGACTTTAGGGTTGAAAATGTACACATACAAGTTTATCTGTTAAATGAGCAAGCCTGCTGGAGAAACTCATCGATGGCAGCGATGACATCGAGACAGTCACGATCAACTTCAGCAATCACTGCTTCGTCCTCCTCGTACACTCCTGGCATCACCTGCTTACTCAGAGCACTCAACTCGGCCAGATCCACCTTCAGTTGAGCGGTCAGGGCTTCTGCTTCCCGTTTGGAGCTGGCAATAAGGTCTTTTTCTTCTTGAATGCGCTGCTCAGTGGCCCGGACTCTAGCCTTCAGGTCTTCTAGGTCCTTCTCCAGAAGAAGAAGCCATTGAGTGGGAGTAGATGTGTCAGCCTTGGCGTCTAGAACAGCTTTCTTCTCGTTGACTGACCGGCACCTCTCGACAATGTTGGCCCTCAAGGGTGTTTGAGAGCGACGGGTCTCAATCCTATGACGAGCTTGAGCTACTCTTGCCCGAAAGGAAGGGAGGTGCCCGGCTGGCAAGAGCTTGACTTGAAGAGCCACGGGAAGCTGAGCGATGATCTCCTCGAGGATCTGCTTTACCGCACTAGAATACTGGACCAGGGCGTCAATCGAACCTGACAAAAGGTCCTTCACACAAAGAAGCTGACTGGCGACTGTGGTCGAATCCGATTGAGGATCATTGGCTTCTAATATGGCCGATCCAATGGATGCAGGATCAAACGCAAGTAGTTCTGAGAGGTTCAGGCCCTGAAGGGAGGCATGTGAGTAGAGCAGCATAGAAAAGAATGAAAATGATCTGGGGGGTAAAACATACCTGTCCTGGGAGAGAAGTGGTGACAGCCGATGAATAAGTGATCGGCTCCTGAAGGCGCGTCCCTTTTGGAGGAGGAACGTTGACAGCGGGAGAAGCGAAGGTCAGCTCTTGAGGGTTCACCCTTTCAGAAGGAGGAGCGGCAGCCGACGAATTAGCAGTCGGCTTTGGCAGGCGCGTCCCTTTCGAAGGAAGATTAGCAGTCGCCGAGGCGACAGCTGGCCTCTCCAAAGAGGAGCAAATGACTGATGCAGCCACAACCAGCTGCTGCAAACCTTGTGGGGTGACCGAAGATATTCGCAGCATTGTTTGGGTGTCCTTTTCCTCCCTTGAGGCGTTGTTGTGATGCTTTTTGCAAAGGTATGTAGTTCTCTAGGTAAAAATCTAATTCCAGCTTATCGGATGGGTGTTATCGCCATAATTTAGACAGGCTGGAAAGTGGGCCGTGGAGCAAGATGGATTTGAAGGATAGTTATAATGGGCTTGCGAATCGGACCCTATGCAGATATTTTGGGCCCAGGGTGGCCGTGTATCTAGATAGGTATGTATGTTTAAACAATTTAAATAGAGATAGTTAAGATTTGTGTCGTGTTTGGTTAGGGTTGGTTAGGAAAGAAAAGTCTACGGACTATAAATATGTATCATGGGTAAACAATAAAGAATCAATCATTCATCAACAACTCTCGGCGCATCGCCTCCCCTGTTCTAGGGTTTCTCGGGTAACTACCGTGCAGCCCCGATCACGCCTTGCTCCCCAGGCCCTTTTGTTTTCAGATGTTGGTTCAGATATGCTCCCCAGTTCGTGCACTCTGCTTTGGAGGATAGTTTGAAAGGAACTTCAGATAGTCTGTAAGCAGAGGGACAGGTTGATGAGATATCTAGACCAGTGATCATCATAACATCTAGAAGGGTTGGAGTCATTGGACTATGTCCAAAGAGGAAACAGTTTAAGGCATCAGACCAAAAGTAGCCGATGGTCTTCAGAAGGTTCTCATCCATTTCGAGAGGAGAAAGAGATAGAGACAGAGCATCGGCTATCCCTATGGACTCCCATGTAGGCTGGTAGGTGTTCGCTACTCTGTTATACCAAGTTACCCAACCCTTGGGAGGATTCGGCCAAGCACGAAGGCTATCGGACCAGGAGTCTAGATCTATATCTTGATTCACGAAGGGGATTCAATTAGCCTTGCAAGAAATTAGATCTATGGGCTTCTCGTAAGAACGAGGCCCAAGACAGAAAGAATTGGGGGAAGAAGGATGCGGAAAGAGGATATCGGAAGCCTAGAAAAACCCACGAAAGACAAAGTAGTCGAAGAAGGGGTCATTTAACAATGCAAGGAATCTTGTGATTACTGCATTAAATTAACAGAGGTCGGAGTTTTACCTTCAGACCGAAGATATTCGTGCCAGTGTTTGAAGACTCCGCCATCGGGAACGTTGATGAAGTCAAGAACTCGGGGAACAGATCTAGGGTTGGCAGCGCAGGATTAAGAGCGTATTTTGAGGCTCAAGGGAGAATTTCGTGGCTAGGGTTTATGAGCGAAGGGGATTTTTGGAAGGTAACCTAGATTTGGGGAATCTTCAGAGATCTATTTTGAAGAAAGATTTGGATTTAGGCGGAGAATGAAATGAATTGAAGAACCGGTTCAAATCCGGATCGGCATATTTTGAGGAAGGGAACCGATGCGTTGCCATCGGCTCTTAACGGACTGTTGTGCTTAAAGAAATCATGGACGGGAAAGGAGGTTTTATTTACAACGAGGGAGTAAGTACAAAAGAGGAGCCGATTGCTCCTAGAGCCGATCTATCGGCTTAGTGCTACAGTTTACCACCAGTCGACGCCGAGGTCTTGCGGCGCTTGGTCGGCGGAGTTGTGCTGACATCACTATCATCACCGCTGCTGTTGCTATCATCATCTCCGCTGCTGCTGCTGGTGGAGTCGCCTTCATCTTCGGTCTCTTCGTCGTCCTCAGCGGCATCTTCTGATGACTCGCCAAGGAGGAAGTTTCCTGTTACTGAATCTTCCTTAGTTGAGGAGGAATCGGCGTTTTCTTCCGAAGAGAGGAGTTCTTCTTCCAGGATGCGTCGTCTTTGTCATCCTCCTCCAGCTCGGCTCCGAGGAGTAGTGTGAGATCTTCGCCATCGATTAAGGATTCGTCATCCTCTGACCGGGATTGGAAGTCCCATTCCTCTGCATCCCAATGCAGGGGGGCAAAGATCTCGTAGGCGGCTATCGGATCATATTCCGGAGTGGGCTCTCGGGAGGATTCAGATTCAAAGGAAATAGCAGAAGAGGCAGAGGAAGAGGAAGAAGCCATTGCAAGAGGAAGAAAGATTGGTTTAGATGCGGTTGCCAGTGGCTGAAGAAAGAAGACGATTAAGAAAGTTACCAAGGGTAAGCTTATAAAGGCAAAGTGGAAGGTGAAGTGAACCGACACTATAACGGTTCCCAAGGAGTCTGATGCAGAGCGGTCACATCCCCTGGAAGTTGAAGAGGCACGTCTGTACGGATTTCAGAAGTCGAAGAGTCGAGGCGGTTAAAAAGGAGATGGTTTCAGAATTATCATTGCCAAAACCAGGGGGCATGTGTTATCGCTATAATTTAGACAGGCTGGAAAGTGGGCCGTGGAGCAAGATGGATTTGAAGGATAGTTATAATGGGCTTGCGAATCGGACCCTATGCAGATGTTTTGGGCCCAGGGTGGCCGTGTATCTAGATAGGTATGTATGTTTAAACAGTTTAGATAGAGATAGTCAAGATTTGTGTCGTGTTTGGTTAGGGTTGGTTAGGAAAGGAAAGTCTATGGACTATAAATATGTATCGTGGGTAAACAACAAAGAATCAATCATTCATCAACAACTCTCGGCGCATCGCCTCCCCTGTTCTAGGGTTTCTCGGGTAACTACCGTGCAGCCAATCACACCGGGCGGCATCGTCTTTGCTTACCTGCCTTTTTATGTTTCTCGTTCTGAAACATTGTTGATGGCGAGTAACACTAGTTATCTTAACGTGTATGGAGTAACATTAGTCCTTCCATGCTTTAATCGTGCATCCTTTGTTACCTATAAATGTTCAGTTGTCGTTGTGTCCGATCTCGGATGTGAAGGCAGCCTTCTTGCTCTGTTCTTGTAGATCCAATCTGTTATGGTTAGTCTTTAATTATTAAAAATTTAGTTTAATATCTGCATAATTAGAGCCTTCAAACAGGTTGAATGTTCCGGCAGTATGTTTGGTGTCTTATGGCAGCTTAAGAAGAGATTGTTCCGGGAATCGGCTTTCTGGTTGGTTTTTAAGCCTCTGTTTAGGTTGCTATTTCGTTACCTCGTGTATTTGTTAGGCTCGATCACGTGTAGGATGTTCCGATTATGCTTTAACCGTTGTAGATTGGATTAGCTTAAGGTTTACGGGGCGAGATTTATTTTATCATCAGAAGTGCACGCTTTATTTATAGATCCGATCCGGTATTGAACACAATCGTCTCTTTAAAGCCGATACCGGGAAGCACCTGACGAGCCGATCACGGCTCGGACTAATGTTTATGCGTGTCTGTGTATATAGGAAACTAACACATAGCACCTTCCTGATCAGGTACAAGGTCAGGTGGCATGCCTAGTGACCTCGAAGCCAGGACATGTGCTGGATCTCGGGCTGTTGACCGAGGGACCGGGGCCCACCAGTAGTTCCGGGAGCCTCCTGGCTCTTTGTGTTGCCTGTCACTGCTCGCCGGCGAGTTTTGACCGACAACAATGGGCGACGATGGCGTCTTCAACGCCGTGTTCTAAGTGGAATATATTGCCTAGGTGGAATTTATTTATGTGGTTTCTATGTGAAAGGATTTGGCAAGCAATGGACAATTAAGACATCAAATTTCGAAGCAGATGAGAGATGTGTAATGTGTTGGATTAGTGCTGCATAAAGATATTACAAGACTGAAACATGAACGAAGAAGAAGATTAAAGCGTAGTTTTCTAGATTTTCTTTCTTTGTTTCATAGTTTTGTTTGTTGTGTGTGTTTGTAACCCTCATTTTGAGGTTTAGAGTCTAAAAGCTCTTGTAATCCTTGGCTATATATATCCACCATGTGGATATAAAATGCCGATTTTTAACCTTAATCTAAAGAAATGCTGTGGTACCACACAAGTATGACATAAAACCTAGAATAGGGGCACGGGATAGTTTGCAAAATCCTCTACACCAACCATCAGTGAGGCGATCTGTACTACGAGATGTCAATAGGCCATTTCTTTAATAAAAAGGAAATATGTCCTTCCTGTGCAAGTGCCAGTGTATTTTCTTTCAGCCATACTGCTGATTACACAAATAAGGGAAAAGAGCACACAAACAATCAGAAATTATCAGAAGCAAAGTCTATTATTGAGATGTTCATGGACTATAGGCGTTCATGTTGCTTTGGTATTGATAGTCACGGAACACTTTAGGATGCCTTTAGGGTATTGCGTAGTTTTATAGCTCCTCCCCTGATGCTTTATCCACGTCTATTCTAATTATTTTGACATATAGCGATGCTTGTATTTTTCTAATTATTATTGTGATATATAGGCGCTACTTAACTGGACATGTAAAAGAATTGTAATTTGTGATAACTTTATCATGCAGTGTGGATTTTATATATTAGTTTCCGGTACTCAACGCATGTTCTACATATTTTTTTTTTTGAAACGTAGACCCCCATTTTGTACTGGTGCTATATTTTCTAGACTGACGTGGCGGGATCAATACCTGCCAATTGGCACCCGCAAAATAAAAAGTGCCATATGGGCCTCGGGTTGCATCTCCTGCCAACATTTTCGTAGGGCCATCTTTTTTCTGGGTACTATGGAGTTACAACAAGTGGGCCGTCTCAGCCCATTTTTCTGGTTGGTTACTAAATTTAGAAGACAAAATTAACCGGGCCGGGCTGCAGTTCAGTTTCATGCCACATTCCTTCCGGCCTTCCAACGTATTATTCTGGCCCGGGCAAGTTGGCCTCTGGCGTCTGCGGTGCACGCGAGAATGCCTGGTGACGTGTTCCCTTCATCCGGACATAGAAATGAAAGAGTTTGCCACGTCCAGCCAGCAACGCTCCACCGCTCTCCCGGGCCTCGCCGCCCTCCGCCGCCACGTCTCCACCCCCGCAGCTACGTGTCGCCGACCAGAGCTTCCCCCAATCCATGCAAACACACAGCAGGGCTTCTGGGCTCGCAGGATTGCAAGAACATCCCTCTCCGTCCTGCTCTCCCGGCTGACACATCCATTCACTGGCACGGACAGGGTCTTGTCTTAGCTGAGTTCCCAGCCGACCAACAGATTTGAGGAGCCGTGTGGGACGCCATGGATCTGGTGAACGGGTTGCTGAACTGGGTGGGGACGCCGGCCATGGTCGCCAGCCTGTTGCTCTTCTACCCGCCCTACTACCTCTTCAAGACCTGCTACTCCTTCCTCTCCTGGCTGTTCCCCGAGGACGTCGCTGGCAAGGTCGTCCTCATCACCGGCGCCTCCTCCGGCATCGGCGAGGTGACTCACTGCCTGAGACTTACCAACATGCGAGATGCTCTGTTTTCCCTTTCTAAATTATTTCTTGCAGTGTTAAGTATCTTCGAATTTGATTGTTTATTACTGTTTGCGTCAGCCTTGGATTAGGAGCTTAGAATAACTGAGCTTTACGTCTACAAGTAAACTAGTACTCTGTTCATCTTGGGATTACTCTGTTTCTTCACTTCTTGCAACTATGTCTGTACAATTGGCGGTTTGCTGTAGTTCAGTTGACAGAACATTTAAGAAACCCATGAGGACGATGAAACTGTTAGGCTGTTAGCTTCAATTAAACTGTGATGTTTTCTGCAGCAACTGGCCTACCAGTACGCGATGAAGCGGGCCTCCCTAGTCCTAGTCTCACGAAGGGAATCAAGCCTCCGTCAGGTTGCCGACCGAGCAATCGAGCTTGGTGCACGTGACGTGATCGTTCTACCAGGCGATGTCGCTAACCCTGATGATTGCAAGAGATGTGTTCAGACCGCAATCAGTCACTATGATAGATGTAAGCACGATTATCGAACAATTATGGTTTGGCTTCTGAATCACCGTTGCAAGCAGCTTCCCTTTGTGTATCTAACGCCGCTTGATGTTCGTATTCAGTGGACCATCTTGTGTGCAATGCTGGCATTGCGAGTGTGGGGGCGTTTCAGGAGATTCCAGATGTCAAAAACTACAGTTCCCAGCTTGTAATATTTTCTGAATTCCAGTTCCTTTGTTTGATTGTTTATCATGGTATCCACAGATACTGAACTAATAAGCCTGTAATGCCTTTTCAGGATGTGAACTTCTGGGGTTCAGTTCAGACAACCTTTGCTGCACTCCCATACCTGAAAAGGAGCCGAGGGAGAATCGTTGTCACCGCTTCTGCAACAGGATGGAATCCTGTCCCGAGAATGAGCTTCTATAATGTAGCACAATTTTCATTCATTTCACCGTACTTCAGTATGCTGATACTTGCAACTGATGTCTGTTTTGTCTATGTTTATGTTCAGGCTGCTAATGCTGCACTGATAAACTTCTTTGAGACACTGCGAACCGAACTCGGAAGCGAAATTGGAATCACAATAGTAACGCCTGGGTGGATTGAGTCTGAGATGTCGAAAGGGAAATACCTCAAGGAGCAAGGTGAAATGGAGGTTGATCAAGAAATGCGCGATGTGAGAACACTGCTACTCTCAATTGATGAGATCTGCCATTTGGCTGGAAGTTGGAATTAACACATACAAATATGTACTGAACATGTCTATGCTTCAGGCTCAAATTGGTTTGTTCCCAGTGGAGTACGCAAAGAACTGTGCCAGGGCCATGGTGCAAGCGGCTTGCCAGGGTGAGCGCTATCTGACCGTGCCGGCATGGTTTAGGACAATGTACCTGTGGAGGGTGTTTGCGCCGGAGATCGTCGAGACCTGCTACCGCCTCCTGTACATGCACGGCCATGGCGCTAGGCAAACCGACGCCCCGAGCAAGACCATGGCGGAGGGTGGTGGGAAGCAGCTGCTGTACCCACCTTCGCTGCGCTCCGACGACGTCAAGACCGACTGAGGTCCGGTGCACAAAGTGCAACTTGCTTGTAGGCTCTTTCAGCATCAACTTTTTACACTTGATCGGCCCATGGAATAGGTGAAGTACAGAACTCTGGTCGAAAACTGTTATCGTTCTGGTCAAGTCAATATACCGTGTACCTGATAATGAATAAGACATGCTCTGGTGGTGGTCTGTCATCGTTATGTGTAACCAGTGTCCTGCTTTGGAAGTAGTCTGAAGTTTTCTTGATCTCCGCTCCAAAATGATCCTTTGCGTCTGAAAAATCATCACTTCTTTAATAGTAAAAAATTGCTCCGGGTAAAATCAATTTGGAATAGCTACCAGTAAAAATGGCAAGGTTCCAAAGTTCTTTTTGTGGGGAAATAATCATCCTCAAATTGCTAGATAAATACAAGGGCATCACAGCAGTGTCTCCACGTATTCGAAAGACAATTCTTTCTATTGCATGACCTTTGGAGTGGATGAGTACAATCAAGTTTTTTTTTTTGAGAACTTTACTCTTTTGCCTGGAATAAAAACTTTGCCTTGACATAAAGCTGTTTCTTTCTATTGCATGACCTTTGGAGTGGATGAGTACAGTCAAGTTTTTTTTTTGAGAACTTTACTCTTTTGCCTGGAATAAAAACTCTGCTTTGGCATAAAGCTGTGGGCGCCCAGCATCTTCAGTCTATTTCACCGGTCCTTCGACCAAAGCTTGTGCACAATATTTTGTAAGTAAAGGAAATTCGCTGATTTGGAGCCGTTGCCTCGGAAGACAAGTTGTAGGCTACAATCCTCACAGTGGCACATATATTTGTGGATTTATCATATTGCGATGAAGCCTAGCTAAAACCTGCCAGTCCACGATGAAGAGCACCGGATACTTGAGCAGCTACAAAGCTGTTCCTTAACTGATGAACAACTCTACTATTACTAAATTGGAGTTTTAGGAGGCTTTTTTTGAAACCTTCACGTGAAACCACTTAGCATTCTAGATGGACAAAAATAGAGAAATCCTAAAAATTCTTACAAAAATTAGAAACATCCGGCCATCAATCCGACAACTCTAATCATAATAATTGTTGAATCTGTTATCTTTCATAATAATTTATCCACCTGCCACTATAAAAATAGACTAAAGTAACTCTATAAACATGTATCTAAATTACCTACCTCTGCAATTACAAAAAATCTAGAAGAATCTTCTAATCTTCGTGTAAATTGCCGACCTATACCATTATATAAATAATGCAAATAACCCTCTAAATTTGCATATAAATTATCCAACTATGTTATTATTAAAAGTTAAGCCAACTTCTAAATCTGAATCTAAATTCTATAATTATAACAAAATATTAAAAAGCGCCAATGTAAAATTCTAAATTACGATTTCTATCATTATTAATATATTATTTATATAAAAATACTACCCACGACATGTGTCACCATGTATTCATGTATGATAGAAGAGATAATAATAACAATTACAAACAAATGATTCAGTTAAATATATACCAAACACATATGGAGGTTTGATGCAAAATGAACTCTATTACAACTAGATAATGATAAATATGTATTTTTGAGTATGTGTTAGAATATTTAATAGATGAAATGGGGTGTGGGATAGATAATTATAATCATTAGCTATAAATTATTTTTATATTAATTCTAATTAGCCTGTGCGGAATACGGGTTGATAGGGTAGTATGGTCTTAATCTAGAGTTGTGGTGTCTTCAAAGCACACAAAGCATACAATAAAACAAAGGGGCATAGATAATTATCACATCACGTCTAAATGGTTATACCTGGTTATATGGCAGATAGGCTTTAACAAAGGGAAACTTTTGAGAAGAAAAAAAATATGGACCTATCAAGCCACAGATATCTTTCAACGGCACATTCCAGATTTGCATGCCATTCCAAAATTCGTTGCCTTTCCTGCTTTGGTTGGGGCCACGTGGCACTTACTTGCAACAAGTCTCCTGGAGTCAAGCACGGACCCTCGGTCAATGCAGCTCAGCCCAGTTGGGAAAATTGTGATTTCTTTACCTGATTCAGATTGACAAGTGGGTGACAATTTGGTGGTTCCCATCTACAACTCCTTTACGGAATTGCAGCAAACAGTAACAACCCTTGCAACTCTTCGACTTCTCCGATTGCTCCCCGTCTTGCTGGTAGCAACAGTAAACCCCAGTGCTCCTCCTCGCCGCCACCGGAGATGGCTTATGTGCGTGCGGACCTTGCGCCTTGTGCTCCGGGGGGCTTCAATGAGCAACATGTTTGCTTACAAAGTATTAATGTATCCTATGTAACACTGGTGGCAAAGAAGGAGATTCCATTAACAGCTGCAGATTTCAGACCAATTTCACTTCTCAATTGCTCTACCAAACTTATCACAAAATTACTGGCCCACAGATTGCAGTTAACCATCAGAAGCATCATTCATCTCAACCAATATGGCTTTATCAAGTCTAGAATAATTCAAGACTGCGTTGCTTGGTCTTTTGAATATCTACATTTATTTCACAAATCCAAAAAGGAGCTGACAATTGTTAAGCTTGATTTTGAGAAAGCATTTGATAAGGTAGAACATAAATTTATTCTGAAGGTAATGGATAGGGCTGGAAAAATTGCTCCTGACTCGTTAGCTCGCTTGACTCGTAGCTGGCTCGGCTCGGTCTAATTCCTAACGAGTCGAGCACAACTTTGTGCTCGTTAGTATAACGAGCGAGCTCGAGCCGGCTTGCAAGCTGCTCGCGAGCCGAACGAGCTACACGTACAATATGATTTCCACCTACATTATACGCCGTCTAAAAGCCAAGACTCAGTATTTTCTTTGTGCTTTTGTGTTTGTCCAATGTCCATTGAATGGACTGATCAATTTATGTATCTGAGAGATCAAGACTTAGTATTTTGTAACATCTTTACTTATAATAGGCTAGGTTATGGGCATATATTATTGATGGAACATGTATGGTTGATGAATCATGAAAGTATCGCCAATGGAATTATATATGATCCTAAAAGTATGAAAATAGAACCATATATTATCCTAATATTTTTTATTTGATGTGTATAGATATATATCACCTGGGAGAGTATGTCAGTGTTTGGCTCGCGAGCTGCCGGACTGAGCCAAGCCGAGCAGGCTTTTGTGCTCATTAGGATAACAAGCCGAGCCGAGCCAGCTCGTTATCTTAGCAAGCCGGACCGAGCCAAGCCAGCTCGTTATCCAGACCTAGTAACGGAGCACAAAGGATTTTGGCCCAGATTGCCAATGTGGATGAAAACGATTCAGTTCAGGCACATCCTCTATTCTCCTAATGCACTACTAGGAAATGTATTTCATTGTAAGAGAGGAGTAAGAAAGGGAGACCCTCTTTCACCCCTGTTATTTGTTTTGGCTGCTGATATTTTACAGTCACTAATCAATCAAGCAAAGGAACAAGGTAATTTAAATCTGCCACTACCTACAGGAGCTGGAAATGATGTCCCAGTAATTCAATATGTTGATGACACCCTAATAATTCTAGAGGCCTGTGAAAATTAGTTAAACCATTTTAAAGGAATACTAGATTCATTTGCTCAGTCTTCTGGCCTAAAGGTTAAATTTTTCCAAGTCAGTTATGTTACCTATCAATATCACTGAGGAAAGACTGCAATCTCTTGCAACTACACTATGTTGTTCTACTGGAAGTTTGCCTTTCACCTACTTAGGCGTCCCACTGGACACAACAAAGCCAACGGTACAGGATTTCTGCCTTTAGTGAAAAAATGTGAGAGGAAAATTTTGGTCATTTCAAACTTACTTTCTCAAGCAGGAAAGCTGATAATGGTCAATTTAGTAATTTCATCATTTTCAACATTCATGATGTGCTCCATGAAAATACCTCTCACTGTGATCAAACAGATAGATCCGTACAGAAAACATTGCCTTTGGAGAGGTTTAGATATAAATTCTAAGAAACCACCCAAAGCAGCATGGAAAATGGTATGGTTTCCAAAAGAAGAGGGTGGACTAGGAGCCATTGATCTCAGAGTTCGAAATGAAGCACTTCTCTTGAAAAATCTAAATAAATTTTTCAATAGGGAAAACCTGCCTTTGGTCAATCTTATTTGAGACAAGTACTACTACCTAGTGCAGTAAAAAAAAGTTCATTTTTGGTGGCGAGACATCTTGAAACTCTTATATCTTTATAAAGATATGGCAATGCCAAATGCTTTTTCTGGCTCATCAACCTTTTTATGGGATGGTATGTGGAATGGTTTACTCCTAAAGTTAAGATTCCCTGAGTTATACTCTTTTGCCAGGAATAAAAACATCTCCCTACGGAAGGCCAGGTCACTGCCTCATCTCGATAACATCTTTCACATTCCTCTCTCAGATGAAGCTTTTAATCAGTACATTGATCTTCAAAGCTTGCTCCTAAACCTTGCGGATTCTACGGATAATGGTATCTGGACATACATTTGGGGCCAACATTACTCTTGCTCAAGAGCATATCGGCATCTAAAAGGCCACTTTGAAACACATCCGAGTTATAAATGGCTTTGGAAATCTTGTTGTCAGCTAAAACATAAAACTTTCTTCTGGCTCCTGCTGAAGGGCAGACTTAGCACAAGAGGATTGCTTAGAAGAAGAAACATGTTCCTTGAAGATTACAACTGTGCAATTTGTGGTGCAGGTACTTAAGAGACCCTAGAACACCTCTTCCTCCACTGCAACTTCACAGCCCAATGTTGGGAATCATTGGGTTTAGACACCGACCTGAATCTAAACCCTTTACAGATCCTGAAAATCTTCAGAACCAACCTGCAAGTGCCATTCTTCATGAAATTAATTATTTTAATATCCTGGAGCATCTGGGTCTCTAGGAATGCTCTTATTTTTTATTCAAAAGTGCCTACAGTTTATAGAGTGGAGTTGTTTAAGCATAACTTTGCAATGGTTATCCATCGTGCAAAGGCCAGAAATGTACCCTCCATGACAATATGGCTGGAAAACTTTAGTGCTGGCTAGTCATTTGTAATCTCCAATTTTTTTTAATATATATCCAGTAGGGGATCTCCCTCTCCTGTTACCTAAAAAAAACAATTCAGACAATGCCGCTTCTCCGAAGAATGCTGGAACTTCAGCCGTTTTAGATTTTGAAATACTTCAAATACCAACTAGCTCAGCCTCTCTTATGGAGATTCTTGTTCTGAATGAGTTATTTTTAATCTGTTCTTAATGAATTGGAGTCATGATTTGGTTTTAAAAACATGGAAAGTTCCTAGTGGATAGCCGAACCGATGTCCTGTTATTCAAGGAGATATGTTCGGTTGAGGGTGAATTGGAGTGGAACTTTGACCAAGGGGGGGACAGAGGGTCTGTCTCTGTAGTCCTAGACTACTAGTCAACTAGAAGGGTCTGTTTGAGTGTTTGTTAAGATTCTGACTCCTTACAAAATGACTGACTTTAGCTTTAATAGTGAAGCGACTTTTTTTGGTGATATGGATAGCTTTTATAACAATTAATACTTAGGGATGGAGAAGTCCGTAAAGCTAATTTTTTTCCCACCATATTAGTATAACTTCTTTTTTTAGTTTTAGAGACTTCTTAGGTGAAGACATCCTTTTACACGCATTTAGCAGACTTCACCTAAAGCTGATAAAGCAGCCAGTGAAAACCCTATCAAACATGCGCCCCCAACTTTTGAAGAAAGCATGCATCAGAGCTCGAATCAATGGACATTTCCAAATTGTTGCACTCATCCTCGAGGTTCGGGAGTGTATGCCCATGTATGCAGTATAAGAGCATTGAATCAATGCCTTCTTCCATTCTCCAAAGATTGATCACGCTTTTCACAGAAAGAGACAACCTTCTTAGCTCCAACCGAGCAAGTTCTGATCACTGGGAAATTTTTGGAAGATTCTTTGTTAGTATAGACATGTACCTCTTTTCCTTCGTATTCTGATCCATCTATGGAGAAGAAAACAAGCAGCCAACACCAGTACGGAGACAACCCCTATGGTCGCCTAGAGTCAAGATTTGCTCGCTGTGTAATGACAGTTAAAACCAAATCAAGAAATTAGAGTTACTAATGAAATTGTGGAATCTGTTTATGTTGCAGTGAGATGGAGACGATCCGAGCATAAAGGTCTAGGGTGCTGTAGTTAACTTTTGAAAACTTTGATCCCCAATTTACACAAGATAATTCTGCTTTATAAAAAGCAGAATTAAAATTATTTTATTTCAAAAAAATAAACAAGATAATTGTTCTGCAACAAAATTACACAAGATAAGAACTAACTTTTGGCACTTACAGAAATGATTTTATTTAGGAAAAATACACTTTCAAATAATTGCACTTTCAGTGGTTTTTCCTAATCACGTTTTAGAATTTTTTTGCTAAAGTGTATTTAGGTTATATATTTAGTAGCAATATCCAATAAGTACGTATGTTTGGGCTTGTGCAGGTCGACTGACAGGTTGGCTGTGTTGAAAAACGTGTTGGCCGTCTTGTAGCGCACCGTGCAGCGCGGCACCAGGATGGCACTGGTGCTGATGCCGTGAGGCCCAGAAAGCACCAATGTTTCCATTCCCGCATTGGGGACAGCACCTTTCAAAAGCAGAAAAAATTGCCGGACATGTTCATATGACAAGACACTAACACGTGGAATCAACATGTTCGGGTAACTAAACCTCGTGGCGGGTATCTCGGAACAACTAAGATCCGACGGTTCGGAGCGGCGTGGTCACATGCCGCCGTGCGCATAGAAAACGCTCTCTTTACCGTATAGTTTTCTTTAATAGCACCTCCAATTTTTAAATCTTACCTGTTGTTCTTCTCCTGTCTTGACTGGTGATCCTCGTGAAGGTCGCGGAGTTTCCGAGTTTTGCTGTAGCGTGACTCACTCCCATTGTAACAGGTCACGCTCGTGATATGCTCATTGTGCTTTGTTGGTGGATAACACCGTCGGAAGAGATGTCACAACAGCCCCACATCCTCATACTGGAGCATTCGTAGTTGCCAGCCCGAGCGAGCTGAGAAAGCTGCTAAATTGCTAAATTACTGCTGCTGAACAACAACCACACGAAATAGACGAAGACAATGATAAAAGCGTAAATAAGTGTATTGCATCGGGTTAGCTTGTTCCATCATGTACAGAGTTCCGCGTATTTATACTAGAAGCATATTACAGGTTTCTACCCTACAACGGTTCTACCCTGTAGGATATTCTAGGACTCCATAGTAATTTTCCTTCTGACATCCCGCTTTTCGCTGATCCTCCCCTTGGGTCTCAACCCGAAGTCTCTGGCAGCTTTGAGCGTCCCGGGCACAGCTTCCCTAGCTTCTTGTTGATTCCTTCGTCGATCATAGGCTCGGAGCCTTCGGCCTGCCGCAGAAGGATCCTGGATCACCTTTCTCATCCCTCAAACCTTGAAACATATTAATCCGCGGAATAGCGACCCCTCGGTCGATTAAGGGCGGAAGGTAGATTTGACCAATCGAAGGTGGCTTCCACAACATTTTTGTGAAGCTTTTTTTTTCTGAAATACGGTACAAACGCAGACACTCATCTATATTCATCTTATAAATATACGCACGTGACCTTACCCTTATGAGCATCATGAGAAGACAGAATCGGCATATCTTGATATTGATGAAGTCATCATATACGTTTCGCTATCGACTAACATGTCAACTACCGGTAAAAGAATAGAATTGATTAAATTCTGGAATAAATTTTAGAAAAATGCCAGCATCAGTATCAAGTATCAAGTCGAGAACTTGAATCCATATCAATAGGTTCCACCGTAAAAAATCTTATCAGCTAAGTTGTGCTCAATTCACGTGCTTTTGCCGGTTTAGGCTTCTATTGTTGGCGTTTTGGGGCATGGCCAAAGTATTCTCTTTGTCGCCGTGGGTACTTCCAAATTTCACCACAATTGAGACGTGGAGCCAGCTACTCCAAAGCCCTATGATGAGGCAGTGTGTCGGTTTCTGAAACTTGAAATCGGTTTAAATTATCTGTTGCCCCTCAACCCTCAGTTTCTTTGAACGAATGGTGGCTGTTATTGTAATACACGTTGGTTTGTTGGTGGATGGACAACGAAGCTGCTAAAGAATGACCTTTCACATCAGGGCAATGACTTCACTCTTAGTTGACTTCATTGTTTATATACTGGTTTCAACTCACTTTGCCGACCATTACGAGTGTAGATCATTTCGTAGCATATATGTACGTGGAAAGAATTTCTTTTTTGTCTCTCTTAAACCAAAGTATAGTGCCTTTTAAGTTCAGACTGGTTCACGGAAATTACGGTCTGAACTTTAGTTGTTGCGTTGGGAGTTTGTTATGGGAGGAAAGCCATCTCCGGGCTTGGACTCTGCTAGCTTTTGTGTCAACGGCTTTGGTCCATGCAGTCAACTTTACGTTTCGGTGCATCATCGCATTATTACCGTGCGATTTCATCTGCCATTTCCAAATAGAAAATGCTCCAGCCTATCCAAATTACTATAGTGAGACTTGTGACGATCATGACACTAACGGATCAGGATGTACATGAGCAACAAGAAATTCCCTTGGTCCAAAAGAACACCTCATACAGTTGCTCTGCTATTACGCAGGGCCTAACATCGGTTCCGTACTTGTATTGGGGACTACCATCTTTCACAAGCGCCCTCCTATAAATACCTAAGTTTGCTCATACCATTCCATCCCATGCATCAGAAGAAGATTCGCTGTGTTCGAAACATTGAAGCGAGCTCTGCTAAAGCCAACGACATGTCGCGGTCCATCAAGCTCATCGCTGCAATCTTTCTGCTGCTCCTGGTTGCGCGAGGTAAGCACGCAAACATTCAGAGTGTCGATCAATCACCAAAGAGAAATTGTTTTGCTAGAAACAAAATGCCAGCTCCCCTGAACTTTTGCGCTGAGCGAGTTCAAATTCTGTAGTCACAATCTGGCACTTTGGTAAAAGAGCAGTGATGTTTCTTCTTGTTTTCTGTCGGACTATTTTCTTCTCTGAAACTTTTCACATCGTTCTACTCTGGATATCGACAGCGGAATGCCAGAGGTGTACGCCGTCGAGCATCAGCGTCGAGCAGACCAACACCGGGAAGAAGGCGGGCGGGATCGACACGGTGTTTCAGGTGACGGTGACCAACCGGTGCCGGTGCGCCGTGAACAACGTCTACCTCCGGTCCAACGGCTTCTCGAGCTCCACCCCTGTCGACCCCAAGATCTTCCGGCGGGCCGGCTCCGGTTACCTCCTCGGCGACGGGCAGCGGATCCCGAGCTCCAAGTCCGTCACCTTCCAGTATGCTTGGGACCATTACTTCAAGATGGCGCCGGCGAGTGTGCAGGCCCAGTGCTAGGCTTTATGTGGCTTCTAAAATGAAGGCCTTTTTGGATCACGAATTTAGAGTTTGCAGGTTAGAATAAAGTGGCTTCAATCTATATCTGTAATCCAAATTATATTAAGAACAGACAGCTGAATCAAATACTCGCAATGTTTCTATAGCTCGATCACCAAAAATTTCTGAAGCTGTAGAGGTGACCTTGGACTGGAGCTCTACCAAACATGCCATATACTGTATTGCTGTAGAAGCTGCCTACAGTAGTCAAAATGAAGAGTTACAGTTGGCCAACTCGATATGTAATTTATTTGCAGTGTCACATTGCATAACTTTTGAGTCATGGTTTCTTTTTTTCTGAAGAGCACTGCACAGCCGTGTGTAGCCTAATTCTCCTCTATCGTTGTATTTGCATTCCTATTTGCCGGCAGCCACGTATCTTACTAGAGGTTCTTTTAAACCTCCACGTAAAGTCATGTAGGATTCTAAATGGACACTCTAAAAAGATAGAGAAATCGTAGAAATTCTCACAATAATAAAAAACATCCAGCCATCAATTCGACAACTCTAATCATAATAGTCACTTATCTTTCCTAATAAATTACCAACCTCTGCCATTATAAAAATAGACTAAAATAATCCTTAAACATATATCTAAATTACTGTTGGCGTTTCTTAGCATCATCATCAGGATTGTTAATCCCGAGCGATGGCACCGGAAACGCCTGTGATATTTCTTACGTCACAAATAAATCCGCAAGCGCACGGAATACCATTGTAGCATTTTACCCGTGAGTAATCTCGGGTGTCGTATTTATATTTCCACAGGGAAGGTGGCGGTTATAGAATTAGTAAGTTGATGATCAAATCTTGGTTGATATTCAATTATATAAACAGGGGTAACATAATATATGGATAATGAGGTAGTATAACATACAAGTTACTCAAGCTTAAACTCAAGCAAAGGCATAAACAGGGAGAAAGGAAGAAGAAAGCTACTCGGAATTTATATATTTCTATCTAGATATATATCTAGATATACAGCTCATACTATACACTCGTACACATACACATGATTATCCTCAACTCTAGGCTCCCAGGCACTACCGGGAGAACCGCAAATGACTGGCAGAGGAGCTGCCAGCCAACTCAGCTACTTTATAGACCTGCTATAGCCACTATCTAAACGGGGAGGGTTACGCTGGACGGACAGGGTTGTCACCACCTGCCGCCTACCTCATCAAACGATGGGATAGGACCGCATGCGGCAACACTAATTAACCCAGACACCATATCAACATTAATGAGCGATACTCTAGTATCCCACACAGAGCCCCCACCCTCCGGATAGACAGATATCATACTAGAGCAAATATACGAATACCAGAACCGTTGCCGTGGCACTAGATTACTCTTCTAATCATGCAAGGTATAAGGTATGAATATAAAGTAATGATAGCATACATGTCTGACACCGTAGAAGATAAACTATGCAAGTATATAAATTTATAAGCTAACTCTATTAAATATATCCGAGAATTACAATGGAGAGGAAGAGCTAAACCCATACGGAATACTCATAGGCAAACTCAAGAACCCGAAGAAGAGCTACTTCGGCCTAAACTCCACTAGTCTATGGACTAAGCAAGAGAGAAACTTGAGAGAGAGCAACTTGAGGTGTGTCTTAATTCTACCCTCTTCTCCTCATAGTTATAGGTGTGTCCAAAGGTGTTCTAGCCATGCAAATAGCTGAAGCCTTGGAGAACCGGTGCCACGTTGAAAAACTAAGTCGGTGGAGCTTGGGCTGGTTCGGCCAAACCAGGTTGGGTTCCAATCGGCCTCATCTTTTGCTGAGTGGCTGATAGGTGGGCCCTCATGTTAGTGGTGCGCATGGCTTGACGCTACTAAGGCGGTTGTATGTCCTGGTGAGCCCTTTGATCCATATGAGGCTGAACAGTACGTTCTGATTGGTTCATAACTTTTTATTATCGGTCAAAACCCACCGGCGAGCAGCGACAGGCAACACGAGGAGCCGGGAGGCTTCCGAGACGGCTGGTGGGTCTCGATCCCTCGGTCAACGGCCCAGAAGTCCGGCACACGCCCTGGCTTGGTGAAGTGCTAGGCGTGCCACCTGACCTATACCTGATCAGGAAGGTGTAGAAGTCGTTATCAATTATTTTCCTGCATGCACAGCCATGTCAAACGTTAGCCCGAGCCACGATCGGCTCTTAAAATGACTCCCAAGATCAGCCAGAAGAGCTGATGGTGCCTCCGCACTGGGTCGGACCTGTCCTTGTACCAGGTCGGACCTCTGGGTAACCCTCAAAATCGGCTGAAAGAAGCCGATTGTGCCCATTTAACAGATCGGATCTACTAATATTCGAATGTCCATACGAATCCGATGGAAAAGATAGAAGCTTGCTCCGTAATCACCAAACTAATCCAATCTACGACAGTAAAAGTCTTCACCGTGCAACCGGAACGTCCTACGCGTGGTTAAGCCTAACAAGCATGAAAGATAACAAGACGCTAACCTAAAAAGAGACCTAAAAACCAACTAATAAGCCGATTCCCGGAACAATCCCTTCTTAGATTACCATAAAGCACCAAACATGCAGCCGCAACATTCAACCCGTTTGAAGGGACTAATCATACGGATATTAAACCGAATCCTTGTAGTGCAAAGAATTACCATAACAGATTAGAACTACTAGCTGAGAACAGAGCAAGGCGCCGTCCTTGCACCTAGGATCGCGCGCAAGGGCAGCTAAACGATTACGAACAGCAAGCAGAGCATAGATATATTATGAAGAACTGATGTAGTATCATAATCGTTTAGGATAACTAGTGTTACTCACCATCAACAACGGTTCAGCTCGAGAAACACAAAGATAAACAGATAAACACGACGCTGCCCCGACCATGCGGAGCATGATCGGAGCAGCATGTTGATTACCTGGAGAAACCCTTGGGGAAGGGGTGGTGATGTGCCGAGAGTTCGTTGTGAATATTGAATGATTGATTATTGAATTCTCATGATACATATTTATAGTCCGGAGACTTGATCTCTTTAACTAACCCTATTTATAGAGATTACGATACAATCTCTAACTTACCATATTTAAACTATCCTTACTAGTCACACGGCCATCCCGGCCCTTAATACGCTCGCACAGGAGTCGACTCGCAAACTGTCACGATTGTCTCCTTCAGCCCATGTTGCTCTCGGCCCATCCTCTAGCCCAGTCATGCACATTCAACCCTTCATTCAACCCAGTGGGACCACATCGACCACTTCATTGACTACATCGACTACTTCATCGATTACATCGACTACTTTCTTCGGCTACATCGACTTCCTCTATCAAGATGCCGAACGAGAACCCGATTACCTATGAAGAGCTGTCTGATGAGCACAAGCAGAAATATAATGATATAAAGGCTCTCTTTGAAGCCGATCTCATTGGCTCATTCGAAAGGACCCGTCACCACAGCATCAGATGGAAGGGATTTTCATCTGAAGGTGCGCTCAACGAGGTGGATTTGTCTACTCCTACAGAAGAATGCACGAGAGCTCTCCGCCAGGAAGTGAACTACATGGTGGCTCATTCGTTACATCGACATTCTGAGAGTTTGGTAAACACCCTTGAGCGCGTCGCGGTACGTGTAGTGCAAGAGATTATGAAATACCAGTACTCTCCGACAGGACCTGCTTTAGGGAGTCACAAAGGGGAGTTGCCTTCTCAAGCGAGGCCACCAGTGCCTTACGCATTTGCAGCTCCAGAGCAACATAGTTCTCTAGCATACGTCATATACAAGGTAGGAGGTGACCCTGCTGATCACCAATTCTTCAGTGAACCCCCCAAGGAGGTACCGCATGGGTATGTTTGTGCGTACATACCGGATGGCGGTAACCCGGCGCAGCCCACGCAGAGAACAACCGGGGGAACATCTGTAGTCGATGCCGACAAACAGGCATGTAACCTGAAGCCATTTGGGCAAGATCATTGGCCTCCGAATTTTGTATTCTTGGTATCCAATAGAAATTTATATATCCGAACAGGGCCATTAGCTCCTGGCATTGTCTCCACAAGGGAAACAACAACTCACTCTCGCATCGGTACGCTTCCGTGAGCTGAGAGATGACCAGTTTCGAATCCCCAAAAACTTCTACTGCTTCTGCTCTGGCCTCAAGAAGTAATTTCATACCTCTGTGCACCGCTTCATACTTGGCTAGAGTGTTGGTGCAAGGTGTTGGCAATCTGATTGAAAAGGAATATGTTGCCCCCCGAGGCGAAACAAGCAGGATACCTATGCCAGAACCATCTCCACAGACCGACCCATCAAAATACATTGCCCATGCGTGGATGGAAAGCGCTGCTATGTCTGAGCTGGTCCTTTCTGCAATGAGGTCGGCGAGCGCCTGTCCTTTGACTGCCTTCGCAGGTTGGTACCTGATATCAAACTCTGAGAAAGCAAACATCCATTTATCAAGTCGGCCTTTCAACACCGGGCCCGACAACATATGCTTGATAACATCTGATTTGCAGATGACAATCGTTTTGGCGGAAAGCAGAATGTGGCGGAGTTTCGTACAGGTAACGAATAGACAAAGGCATAATTTCTCAATTTTGGGATACCTAGCCTCTGCATCTAACATCCTTCTGCTGAGGTAAAAAACAACTCTCTTCTTGCCATCATGCACTTGTACGATGACTGAAGCAATAGAAGTGTCACCTACTGACCGATAAACATGGAATGGCTTACCCTGCTGGGGTAGGACTAACACGGGCGGTTTGGATAAATACTCTTTGATATCTTCAAATGCCTGTTGTTGCTCTGCCTCCCAGCGGAACTCGTCATTGGCTTTAATCTTTACCAACTCTATGAATGGCTCGATTCTTCCTGACAGATTGGAAATAAATTTCCTGACAAAATTGATCTTGCCAATGAGTTGTTGGAGTTCCTTTTTTGTAGTAGGTGGCACCATTGTTCTTACAGCTTCTTGACTTTTTAGGCCGATCTCAATTCCTCGTTCATGAACTAGAAACCCCAGGAACTGACCGGCCGATACACCAAAAGCGCACTTCTTTGGATTCATTCTAAGCCCGAACTCCCTGGTTCGTTCCAAAACTTGCCGTAGATCGCCCAAATGCCCCTCAGCTGATGCAGATTTCACCACCACGTCATCAATGTAGATTTTCACCAGCTTACTAATCAAGTCATGAAACATATAATTCATGGCCCGTTGGTATGTAGCACCAGCATTTTTCAGCCCAAAAGTCATAACCACATACTCGAATAATCCCACTGCACCTGGTACTCTGAATGTGGTCTTATGGATATCCTCTGGAGCCATAAAAAATTGGTTATAACCAGCGTTGCTATCCATGAAACTTAACATCTTATGACCAGCAGCTGCATTAATCAATATCTTCGCAACTGGCATCGGGTACTCATCCTTTGGTGTAGCTCTTTTGAGATCTCTGAAGTCCACGCAGACTCGCCACCAGCCATCCTTCTTCTGTACAGGCACAACACTGGAAATCCATTCAGCATACCTGCATGGCCTGATAAAGCCTGCTTCTAACATCTTTTCGACTTCTTTCTTGACTTCTTCTAGGACTTCAGCCTTCATTTGCCACGCTCGTTGCTGGAACGGCCAAAATCCTAGCTTAAGAGGGAGCCGATGCTCAACAATACTTCTATCCAACCCGGGCATCTCTGTGTAATCCCAAGCGAAACAGTCCGTATATTCTTTCAGCAGCACTATCATCAGCTCTCGCAACTCTGGATTCAACTTCTTGCTGATAAATGTTGGCCGTGGCTTATGCCCAGGACCAATGTCGATTTCTTCCAACTCGTCAGTAGATGTAAATCCGTATCCTAGTTTTCCTTCATCCATTAAGTCGACACTGCAAATAAACGACGAATATGATGTAAAAGGATTCGGCCGATCGCAGGGACTGGCCAACTTGTTCTTTTCATTAATTTGTGCCACTTTACAATCAACATATGGCCGGCTGCTCGAGCGGGCCTCTTTGCGATCGTATAATGATGTAACATGGTTGACAAAAACAATTCAGTTCTTATTCTTTGGGGCCGATCGCAGGGATCAGCCTCTCCTGTTACCTTGGTACAATCTAACTTTGGCACCCCATCTACTCCATAAGGCCAGTGGATAAGACCAGCCTCACCCCATTTTTTGTAGCTTCCACGCGGTCGCAGCCTTCCAAGCTAATCCCTGAGATCGGCTCCTGGTCTTCCGCATCCCAGACACTCATGGCGGCATGTGAAACTTCAACGGAATCGTCCGCATGGACCACTTCTACTTCATCTCCATCCCATTGAATTAGACACTGGTGCATTATGGAAGGGATACATCAATTGGCATGGATCCAATCTCTCCCAAGCAGGATAGTGTACGAGCCCTTGCTGTTGACAACAAAAAATGAAGTAGGGACGGTCTTGCCTCCTACCGTCAAATCCACTCTGAGGACTCCTTGCGCCTCCGAAGTTTGTCCGTTAAAGTCACTCAACGTGATGTTGGTTTTGATCAGATCCCCAACAGAATGCTCCAATCAGCGCAGTACTAAGTATGGCATTATGTTAACTGCCGCTCGTGTGTCGACTAACATCCTACTGACAGGCTGGCCATTTATGTAATCCTTGAGGTATAAAGCCTTCAGGTGCCTGTAATTCCTCTCTCGGGGCTTCTCAAATATGACAGGCCGTGGCCCCATGTCAAGCTGAGCTACTAGCACCTCCTCACGGCTTGGTGCATGAAACTCTGCAGGAAGAACAAACACCATGTGTGCATCAGCCGATGTCCTCACATCGGCTTTCGACTTCTTAGGATGCCAAACCTTCTTAGAAGAACTCGTCTCTGCTTTTTGAGGGCGGTGAACTTTCTCCGCCAAATCCAGTCGCGCCTTCCTCAGTGTTTCCAAATATTAGGCCTCGGCTTCTTCCAGGCTGCGCAACCGCTGCACCCTCCGCTTCTAGGATCGGTTAAGCCCGTCAGGGCACCAGCGTGGTCGGTGATATTTGTCTTCCTCATCTTCTGAGTTCCCCCCTATGCGTGATGACTCAGCTTGTCCATGGCGGGGCTGCACTGGTCCTAAACGCTAAAAAACTGAGGCACTTCTTGCATCTTGTTTCTGCGACTTGCACTCTGGGCAATCCTCAAGAGTGGGTAATCGTTTCATGCTAGAATCCTAATAGTACTTGAAGAACGGGCAATGCCAATGATCTCGCGTATCCTCTTGCTTCCTGAGGCGTTTCCCAGTGCGCCGCTCGTACTCTTCTTCTTCAGTCTCGCGTTGGAGACGCTGTTGATATTGATACTCGTACCTTCTCAGAAGATGAGAGGAAACTGGTCGTTGATTCCTGACGTGTCTCACCTGCTCTTCGGTGATATAGTCCCTTTCTTCTTTTTGGGGCCGATCGCGGGAATAGGCCTCCTGCTTCCTTGCATACTGACGTGATGTGTGTCCCGCCATGTTAATATCAAATATAAAATCCAGCTGACGACGTGTTGACCGATCGTACCCTTCCACCATGTTTACATTCGGGAATGGTTGAGTATCAACCTTCATGGTGTACTGCCCCAAGATTAATCGGCCTTGCTCAATAGCCGATTGTACCTGTCGCCGGAGTTCCTTGCAGTCACCGGTACTGTGAGTGAAAGAGTTATGGCACTTGCAATATGATCTCGCCTGGAGCTCCTGAGCTGTTGGGATCTTGCAACCTTCAGGGAACTTCAACTGCTTCTCTTTTAAGAGCAAGTCAAATATTTGTTCGACCTTGCTCACGTCAAAATCAAATCCTTTCGAAGGTCCTTGTGTTTCACCCACTTGCAGGACACGGGTTTTGCCCCCCGTGCCCACTCTACAACTGCTATCTCTTGGTCGTCCCCAGAATCTTCGGAGTCTACAGCGTCAACCATTACTACTTGACGTTTGAACTTGTCTTGGTATAATTCTGGGTGGCGTTGCTCGTATACCGTCATTTTCTGCACCAGATGTGCCAAAGAGTTGAACTCCAGCTGGAAAACCAGATCTCTGATTGGTTTTACCAACCCCAAAGACGCCAATTCAACTGCCTCTTTTTCTGAAATCCGAGTCGAGTAGCACCGGTTCTTAACTTCTCTGAGACGCTGTTGTTAGTCAAAACCCACCGGCGAGCAGCAACAGGCAACACGAGGAGCCGGGAGGCTTCCGGGACTGCTGGTGGGCCCCGGTCCCTCGGTCAACGGCCCAAGAGTCCGGCTCACGCCCTGGCTTGGTGAAGTGCTAGGCGTGCCACCTGACCTATACCTAATCAGGAAGGTGCAGAAGTCATTTGTAAGCTATCTTCCTGCATGCACAAACACGTTAAACATTAGTCCGAGCCGTGATCGGCTCTTACAATGACCCCCAAGATCAGCTAAAGAAGCCGACGGAGTCATCGTACTAGGTCGGACCCATCCGGACAACAGGTTGAACCTTCGGGTACTTATCAGAATCGGCTAGGAGAAGCCGATTACCACATTTAGCAGGTCAGATCTACTAAACATATGATCATTTGCACAAATCCGAAGGGAAAAATAGCAACATGCTCTGCAATTACCAAGCTAATTCAATCTACGATGGTAAAAGCTTTCACTGTATAACCGGAACATCCTACGCGTGGTTAAGCCTAACGTACATGAAAGATTACCATACGCTAACCCAAAAAGAGGCCTAAAAACCAACTAACAAGTCGATTCCCGGAACAATCCCTCGTCAAGTTATCATAAGGCACCCAACATGCAGCCGGAATATTTAACCCGTTTGAAAGGCCTAATCATACAGATATTAAACCAATCCTCTGTAAGACAAGGAACTGCCATAACAGATTAGATCTACTAAGTAATAACAGAGCAAGGCGCTGCCCCTACGCCCGAGATTGAACGTAAGGACAGCTAAACGATTATGAACAGCGAGCAAAGCATGAATCTACTATTCGAAATCATTGCAGCATCATAATCGTTTAAGATAACTAGTGCTACTCGCCATCAAAAACGCTTCAGTACGAGCAACACAAAGATGAACAGATAAACATGACGCTGCTCCGACCATGCAGAACATGATTGGAGCAGCATGTCGATTACCTGGAGAAAGCCCTTGGAAAGGGGTGGCGATGCGCCGAGAGTTTGTTGTGGATGATTGATTCCCTTTATTGGTTCTCACGATACATATTTATAGTCCGGAGACTTTGATATTAACTAACCCTAGCTGGTTACGATTCAATCTCTAACTTACTATATTTAAACTATCCTTACGGCCATCCTGGCCCTTGACACATTTGCACAGAGGCTGATTCGTAGACCATTACGATGATTTCCTTCAGCCCATGTTGCTCTCGGCCCATCCTTTGGTCTAGTAAAATTATAGCGATAACACATGCCCCCCTGGTTTCGGCAATGATAGTTCCAAAACCATTGTTTCTTTGACTTTTCGGACTTGTGCACGCGCGTACTGCTCCCAATGCCGTCAGACGCGGGCCTTCGACTTCCAAGGCCTGTACACACGCACCACCTTCCAATCTTATTGGGCGCAACCCTTTGTCTTCTCCCTCGGGAAACGCGATAACGCCGCTTCGCCTTCCATCTCTGCTTTTATAAACCGGTATCAGCGGATTTACTTCCACCCATCTTCTTTCCCCGTGCATTAGCCGTGCTAACTCACTTTGCATCCCCCGATAATGGCTTCCTCTTCCTCCGTCTCTTCCAACTCCCCTTCGTCTTCTTTCATCATCTCCATCACTTCTCCTGACTCTGAAACTATCTCCGTTACTTCTCCTGACTCTGAAACCTCCAGGGAGGTAACGCCAGAGTTCGATCCAATAGCTTCATATGAAGATCTCGCTCCTCTGCATTGGGACGCAGAGGAGTGGGACTACAGCACCTAGTCAGAGGATGACGAGCCCCTGACCGACGATGAAGACCTCCAGATCCTTCTTCACGGGGCTCTGGACGAAGATGACGACGACTCCTGGGATGGCGACTTCTTTTCTTCCTCGGAAAATGATACCCAGATCACTTCTTCAGATTATGATTCGGCAACAGGAGGGTACCTTCGTGGCGGATCGTCGTCTTCAGAGGACGGTGAGGATTCCAGGGACGACGCCAGCCATAGCAGCGATGATGGCGACGATAGTAGCAGCACTGGCGGCGGCGATGGCAACAGCAATGACAACACTAGCATTCCTCCCCCGTATAAGCGCCGCAAGACCCTAGGGTCTTACTGGTGGTAGTTCATAGGGTCTTTCGCCATTGCGCGCAGAGCCGGTAGATCGGCTTCTTTTGTAATCATCTTTTGTAAATAAATCCTTTGTTTCGGCAAGCCAATCTCTGACTTTTTTTAATCTTAAAGTCCGATGGCATCGCACCGGTCTTTCCCATTGGATTATCCGATTCTAATCCCGAGTTTTCTCTTTTATCCCGGGTTGAAAAAATTTCAAGAACTCGAGTACCTTTTGAAATATCCCTGTTAATAACAAGAGTACTCTACAGTCGGCTTCTTTCCTTGTTATTGGATCCCATTCCCCAATTGGGTCAAACAACACGAGTACCAGGAAAACCTCGCGAAGAAGTTGAACTTATTCTTTTAAGATCAAGGGACTCCTGCAATCGTCCTCTCTGTTTTTATCAAGACCAAAAATTGGCAAGACCCAATTACTGCTTCTGAAGTCGATGGTTCAACATCGGCTATTCAACCTTCCATTCTGTGTATGGACCGGCACTGCTTTTCTTCTACTTGCTCATCTTATTCCATCCTGCAGCCTGATGCGTTGCACCGGCTTCCAAAGTACTCGATAAATGCTATCTTGCAACCTACAAAGTACCCGACTAGATCAACTCGATGTACTGCAAAGTACTCGATCATGTCCTCGCAAACTACCCTGATTATATTAGTCCGTAGCCTGATGCATTACATCGGCTTCATCACTCGTCTTCCCACATGCTCGGGAAATACTTCTTGAGATGCTGACCGTTGACGGCCACTGGAAATTTGATGCCATCTAATTCTTCAAGCATGTATGCGTTCCTCGGCAGAACTTGATCAACTCTATAAGGCCTATGCCAATTCGGAGACCATTTACCGTATGCTGCATCCTTAGTCCCAAATGGTAGCACTGCCTCCCACACTAAATCCCCAACTTGGAATTCTTTCGGTTTAACCTTCTTGTTGTATGCGCGGGCTACCTTGGCCTTATTTTCTTTGATCTTTTCCAGCGACCAAAGCCTGAGTTCTGTAATGTCTTCCACATTGTCGCTCATTAGCGCTGCATACTCTTCAGCAGTCAACTCATTCTGGAACTCTATTCGTCTTGAACCGGCCGTAATCTCCCATGGCAATACGGCCTCCTATCCATATACCAGATGGTATGGTGAAGTTCTTGTTGCCCCGTGGCATGAAACACGATAAGCCCATAATGCTTCTGATAATACTTCATGCCAGCGCCGTGGGTATTCATCAATCTTCCTTTTGATCAGCTTGATCAAGCTCTGATTGGACGGGCTTGTCCGTTTGCTTGAGCATAGTATGGAGATAACCTGATCAATTTAATCCCCATGTCGGCAGCGAACTTTTTGAATTCATCAGATATGAATACTGATCCTCCATCTGTTGTAATGGTTTGAGGAATCCTAAACCTATGAATAACGTGTTCCTTGACAAAATTGATGATGTCCCTCGACGTTACTGACTTCATGGGAACAGCTTCTACCCATTTGGTAAAATAATCTGTGATGGCCAAAATAAACCGATGGCCTTTACTAGATGGAGGATTAATCTTACCAATCATGTCCATGCCCCAGCCCCTGAATGGCCAAGGCTTGATGATGGGATTCATGGCCGATGCTGGTACTATTTGTATTCTTCCAAACCTCTAACAGGCCTGGCATCCTTTGTAGTACTTGAAACAATCTTCCAATGTATCAGGCCAATAATATCCCGAGCGCCTGACCAACCACTTCATCTTGTGAGCTGATTGATGAGTCCCACACGTACCTTCATGGACTTCATGTAAAAGCCGATTGGATTCAATCGGCCCCAAGCACTTAAGCAATAATCCTTCTAGAGTCCTATAGAACAAGTCGTCCCCTATCAAGACGTACTTCATGGCTCTGTAGCGTATCTTCTTAGGTGCCCCCCGAGCCGGATCCTTCAAGTAATTGAAAATATCGGCTCTCCAATCTCCCTGATCCAACAGGTTTATTGGAAAATCAGCTCCATCCGCTGTGTCCTTGTAACCGGAGGCCATTTGGGCAAGATCATTGGCCTCAGAATTTTGCACCCTTGGTATCCAGTAGAAGTTTATATATCTGAACTGGACCATTAACTCCTGGCATTGCCTCCACAAAGGAAACAACAACTCGCTCTCACATCGGTATGTTTCCGTAAGCTGAGAGATGACCAATTTAGAATCCTCAAAAACTTCTACTGCTTCTGCTCTAGCTTCGATGAGTAACTCCATACCTTTATGCACCGCTTCATACTCAGCTAGATTATTGGTGCAAGGTGCTGGCAATCTGATTGAAAAGGAATATGTTGCCCCCCGAGGCGAGACGAGCAAGATACCTATACCGGAACCGTCTCCACAGACTGACCCGTCAAAATACATCGCCCATGCGCAGATGGAAAGCGCTGTTATGTCTGTGCTGGTTCTTTCCGCAACGAGGTCAGCCAGCGCCTGCCCTTTGACTGCTTTCGCAGGTTGGTACCGGATATCAAATTCTGATAGAGCAAACATCCATTTGCCGAGTCGGCCTTTTAACACCGGGGCCGACAGCATATGCTTGATCACATCTGATTTGCAGATGACAATTGTCTCGGCAGAAAGCAGGATGTGGCGGAGCTTTGTACAGGTAAAGAATAGACAAAGGCATAATTTCTCAATTTCAGGGTACCTTGTCTCCGCATCTAACATCCTTCTGCTGAGATAAAAAACAACTCTCTCCCTGCCATCCTGCACTTGTACGACGACCGAAGCAATGGAAGTGGTACCTACTGACAGGTAAACATAAAACGGCTTACCCTGCTAGGGTGGGACTAACACATGCGGTTTGGATAAATATTCTTTGATATCTTCAAATGCCTGTTGCTGCTCTGCCCCCCAGCGGAACTCATCATTGGCTTTAATTTTTACCAACTCCATGAATGGCTCAATTCTTCCTGACAGATTGGAAATGAACCTCCTAACAAAATTGATCTTGCCGATGAGTTGTTGGAGTTCCTTCTTTGTGGTAGGTGGCACCATTGTTTTTACAGCTTCTTGACTTTTTAGGCCAATCTCAATTCCCCGTTCATGAACCAGAAAACCCAGGAACTGACCGGCCGATACACCAAATGCACACTTCTTAGGGTTCATTCTAAGCCCGAACTTCCTAGTTCGTTCTAAAACTCGCTGTAGATCTCCTAAATGCCTCTCAGCCGATGCAGATTTCACCACCACATCATCAATATAAATCTCCACCAGCTTGCCAATCAGATCATGAAACATGTAGTTCATGGCCCGTTGATATATAGCACCAGCATTTTTGAGCCCAAAGGTCATGACCACGTACTCGAATAACCCCACTGCACCCGGTACTCTGAATGCGGTCTTATGAATATCTTCTGGAGCCATAAAAATCTGGCTATAACCAGCATTACCATCCATGAAACTCAACATCTTGTGACCAGCAGCTGCATTAATCAATGTTTCCGCGACCGGCATCGGGTACTCATCTTTTGGTGTAGCCCTGTTAAGATCTCTGAAGTCTACGCAGACTCTCCACCAGCCATCTTTCTTCTGCACAGGTACAACATTGGAAATCCATTCAGCATACCTGCAAGCCCTGATGAAGCCGGCTTCTATCATCTTTTTGACTTCTTTCTTGACTTCTTCCAGGACTTCAGCCTTCATTTGTCGTGTTCGTTGCTGGAACGGCCGAAATCCTAGCTTGAGAGGGAGTCGATGTTCAACAATACTTCTATCCAACCCGGGCATCTCTGTGTAATCCCAAGCGAAACAATCCGTATATTTTCTCAGTAGTATTATCATCGCCCCTCGTAACTCCGGATTTAACTTCTTGCTGATAAATGTTGGCCGTGGCTTATCCCCAGGGCCAATGTCGACTTCTTCTAGCTCGTCAGCAGATGTAAACCCGTATCCCAGCTTTCCTTCATCCATCAAGTCTACACTACAAATATACAATGAATGTGATGTAAAAGGATTTGGCCGATCGCAGGGATTGGTCGACTTGTTCTTTTTATTTACTTGTGCATCTTTACAATTAACACATAGCCGGCTGCTCGAGCGGGCTTCTTTGTGAACTGAATAAAAATGTAACATGGATGACAAAAACAACTCGAATTCTATTTTTTGGGGCCGATCGCGGGGATTGGCCTCTCCCGTCTCTTTGGTGCAAACTGACTTTGGCACCCCATCTAATTTGTGAGGCCAGTGGATAAGACTAACCTCACCCCGTTTTTTGTAGCCTCCACACGGTCGCAGCCCTCCAAGCTGATTCCTGAGATTGGTTCTTGGTCCTCTGCATCCCAGACACTCATGGCAGTATGTGAAACTTCGGCAGAGTCATCCGCATGGACCACTTCTACGTCATCTCCATCCCATTGAATCAGACATTGGTGCATTGTAGAAGGAATACAGCAATTGGCATGAATCCAATCTCTCCCCAGCAGAACGGTGTATGAGCCCTTGCTGTTGACCACAAAAAATGACGTAGGAACAGTTTTACCTCCTATCATCAGATCCACACTGAAAACTCCTTGTGCCTCCGATGTTTGTCCGTTGAAGTCACTTAGCATGATGTTGGTCTTGATTAAGTCCCCGACAGAATGCCCTAACTTGCGCAGCACTGAGTACAACATTATATTGACTGCTGCTCCTGTGTCGACTAGCATTCTGCTGACGGGTTGGCCGTTGATGTACCCTATGAGATATAAAGCTTTAAGGTGCCTGTAATTCTTTTCTCGGGGCATCTCGAATATAACTGGTCGTGGCCCCAAGTCAAGCTGAGCCACTGGCACTTCCTCCCGGCCTAGTGCATGGAACTCTGCAGGGAGGACAAACACCATGTGTGCATCAGCCGATGTCTTCACATAGGCTTTCGACTTCTTGGGCCGCCATACCTTCTTGGAAGAACTCTCTTCTTTTTGAGGATTATGGACCTTTTCTGCCAAATCTGGCCGCGCCTTCCTCAATATTTCCAAGTATTGGGCTTCGGCTTCTTCCAGGCTACGCAGCCGCTGTACCCTCCGCTTCTGGGACTGGTTGAGCCCATCAGGGCACCAGCGTGGCCGGTGACATTTGTCCTCTTCATCCTCAGATTTGCCCCCCATGCGCGATGTCTCGACTTGTTCATGACGAGGCCGTTCTGGTCCCAAACGCTGAAAGACTGAGGCGCTTCTCGCATCTTGCTTCTGAGAATTGCATTCTAGACAATCTTCAAGAGTAGGTAGTCTTTTCATACGAGAATCCCATCAGTATATGAAGAAAGGGCAATGCCAATGATCCCGAGTATCTTCTCGCCTTCTGAGGCGTTTCCCAATGCGTTGCTCGTATTCTTCTTCTTCTGTTTCGTGTTGGAGACACTGCTGGTACTGATATTGGTACTTCCTCAGAAGATGAGAAGAAACTGGCCGCTGGTTCCTGACATGCCTCACCTGCTCTTCGGTGATATAATCCCTTTCCTCTTTTTGGGGCCGATCACGGGAATCGGCCTTTTGCCTCCTTGATTGTTGACGGGATGTATGTCCTGCCATATTAATACCAAGCGTGAAAGCAAGCTGCTGACGCGTTGATCGGTCGTACCCTTGCACCATATTTACGTTTGGGAACGGCTGAGTATCAACCTTCATGGCATACTGCCCCAAAATTAATCGGCCTTGCTCAATGGCCGATTGTATCTGTCGCCGGAGTTCTTTGCAGTCGCTGGTACTGTGGGTGAAGGAATTATGCCATTTGCAGTATAATCTCCCCTGAAGCTCCTGGGCTGTTGGGATCTTAAAACCTTCAGAGAACTTCAGCTGCTTTTCCTTCAAAAGAAAGTTGAATATCTGTTCGACTTTGCTTATATCAAAGTCAAATCCTTTTAAAGGACCCTGTTGTTTTACCCACTTGCAGGACACAGGCTTTGCCCCCCGTGCCCACTCCACCACTGCAATCTCTAGGTCATCTTCAGAGTCTTCAGAGTCTTCAGCGTCAACCATTACCACCTGACGCTTGAACTTGTCTTGGTACAACTCTGGATGTCGTTGCTCGTATATTGTCATCTTTTGTACCAGATGTGCAAGAGAGTTGAACTCCAGCTGGAAAACCAAATCCTTGACTGGTTTTACCAATCCCAAGATTGCTAATTCAATAGCTTCTTTCTCTGAAATTCGAATCGAGTAGCATCAATTCTTGACTTCCCTGAAACGCTGGATGTACTCTGCTACTGTTTCACCTCGTTTCTGGCGGACCTGTGCCAAATCAGCAATCCCGGCTTCTGCAGCTTCTGAATGATATTGGATATGGAATTGTTCCTCTAGCTGCTTCCAAGTGCGGATAGAATCAGGACCCAATGATGTATACCATCCAAAAGCCGGCCCTGTGAGAGACTGCGAGAAGAACCTTACTCGTAATGGATCTGATACCGAAATCATCCCCAACTGTGCTAGATATCGGTTTACGTGTTCTATGGAGCTAGATCCTTCTGCTCCGCTAAATTTGGTGAACTCAGGTAGCCAATACTTGGGCGGCAGAGGAATCAAGTCGAAGTCACTTGGATACGGCTTGGTGTAGCTGATCACTCACCTTCTTGGGAGAATGCCAAATTGATCCCTCAAAATGGCACTGATTTGATCTACAGAATGAATTCCCGGGGCCGAGTGCGTACCTTCATGACTCGGCCTCATCGCATAAGTAGCCAGCCATGCCTGTTTGTCAGCATCGACTACAGATGTTCCTCCGGCTGCTCTCTGCAGAAGTTGCGCCGGGTGACCGCCATCTGGAATATATGCACAAACATATCCGTGCGGCACCTCCTTGGGGGTTTCGCTGAAGAATTGGTGATCAGCCGAGTCACCTCCTTCCTTGTATATAACATATGCCGGGGAATTCTGTTGCTCTGGGGCAGCAAATGCATAAGGCACTGGTGGCCTGGTTTGAGAAGGCAACTCCCCTCTGTGACTCCCCAAAGCAGGTCCTGTTGGAGAATACTGGTGCTTCATAATTTTCTGCACCACGCGCAGCGCAACGCGCTCAAGGGTATTCACCAAACTTTTAGAATGGCGATGTAACGAGTGAGCCACCATATAATTGACCTCCTGACGGAGAGCCCGAGTACGTTCTTCCGTAGGGGTAGACAGATCCACTTCATCGAGTGCCCCTTTAGATGAAAATCCCTTCCATCTGATGCCATGGTGACGGGTCCTCTCAAACGAGCCGAGGAGATCGGCCTCAAAAGCAGCCTTTATTTCATCATACTTCTGCTTATGTTCTTCAGACAACTCCTCATAAGTGATCGGGTTCTTGTTCGGCATCTTGTCAATGGAAGTTGATGAAACCGAAGAAGATGATGTAGCCGACTGCAGTTGTAGTCGAAGTAGTCACTGAAGTAGCCGATGAAGTCGATGCAGTAGTCGATGTAGTCGACGCAGTAGTCGATGTGGTTGATGCGTCAACGCAGTAGTCAATGTAGTCCCACCGGGCGTGCCAGAATGTGTTGTCGGTCAAAACCCACCGGCGAGCAGCGATAGGCAACACGAGGAGCCGGGAGGCTTCCGGGACTGCTGGTGGGCTCCGGTCCCTCGGTCAACGGCCCAAGAGTCCGGCACACGCCCTGGCTTGGCGAAGTGCTAGGCGTGCCACCTGACCTATACCTGATCAGGAAGGTGCAGAAGTCATTTGTCAGCTATCTTTCTGCATGCACAGACACGTTAAACATTAGTCCGAGTCGTGATCGGCTCTTACAATGACCCCCAAGATCAGCTAAAGAAGCCGACGAAGTCATCGTACTAGGTCGGACCCATCCGGACAACAAGTTGAACCTTCGGGTACTTATCAGAATCGGCTAGGAGAAGCCGATTACCACATTTAGCAGGTCGGATCTACTAAACATATAATCATTTGCACAAATCCGACGGGAAAAATAGCAACATGCTCTGCAATTACCAAGCTAATTCAATCTACGACGGTAAAAGCTTTCACTGTATAACCGGAACATCCTACGCGTGGTTAAGCCTAACGTACATGAAAGATTACCATACGCTAACCCAAAAAGAGGCCTAAAAACCAACTAACAAGTCGATTCCCAGAACAATCCCTCGGCAAGTTATCATAAGGCACCCAACATGCAGCCAGAACATTTAACCCGTTTGAAAGGCGTAATCATACAGATATTAAACCAATCCTCTGTAAGACAAAGAACTGCCATAACAGATTAGATCTACTAAGTAATAACAGAGCAAGGCGCTGCCCCTGCGCCCGAGATCGAACGTAAGGACAGCTAAACGATTATGAACAGCGAGCAAAGCATGAATTTACTATTCGGAACCATTGCAGAATCATAATCGTTTAAGATAACTAGTGCTACTCGCCATCAAAAATGCTTCAGTACGAGCAACACAAAGATGAACAGATAAATGTGACGTTGCTCCGACCATGCAGGACATGATTGGAGCAGCATGTCGATTACCTGGAGAAAGCCCTTGGAAAGGGGTGGCGATGCGCCGAGAGTTTGTTGTGGATGATTGATTCCCTTTATTGAGTCTCATGATACATATTTATAGTCCGGAGACTTTGATATTAACTAACCCTAGCTGGTTACGATTCAATCTCTAACTTACTATATTTAAACTATCCTTACGGCCATCCTGGCCCTTGACACATTTGCACAGAGGCCGATTCGCAGACCATTACAATGATTTCCTTCAGCCCATGTTGCTCTCGGCCCATCCTTTGGTCTAGTCAAATTATGGCGATAACAAACGCTGGATGTATTCCGCCACCATTTCTCCCTGCTTCTGGCAGACTTGTGCCAAATTGGCAATCCCAGCCTCTGCAGCTTCTGAATGATATTGTATATGGAACTGTTCCTCTAGCTGCTTCCAGGTGCGGATGGAATCAGGACCCAATGATGTGTACCATCCAAAAGCTGGCCCTGTGAGAGACTGTGAGAAAAACCTCACTCGCAATGGATCCGACACTGAGATCATCCCTAGCTGCGCCAGATATCGGCTCACGTGCTCTATGGAGCTGGATCCTTCCGCTCCGCTGAACTAGGTGAACTCAGGCAGCCGATATTTGGGCGGCAGGGGAATCAAGTCGTACTCACTTGGATACGGCTTGGCGTAGTCGATCGCTCGCCTTCTCGGGAGAATGCCAAATTGATCTCTCAAAACGGCACTAATCTGATCCACTGTATGAACTCCTGGGGCCGAGTGCGTACCTTCATGACTCGGCCCTGTCGTGTAAGTAGCCAGCCATGCCTGTTTGTCAGCATCGACTACAGATGTTCCCCCGGTTATTCTCTGCGTGGGCTACGCCAGGTTACCGCCATCCAGTATGTACGCACAAACATAACCATGCGGTACCTCCTTGGGGGGTTCATTGAAGAGTTGGTGATCAGCAGGGTCACCTCCTACCTTATATATGACGTATGCTGGAGAACTATGTTGCTTTGGAGATGCAAATGCGTAAGGCACTGGTGGCCTGGCTTGAGAAGGCAACTCCCCTTTGTGACTCCCTAAAGCAGGTCCTATCGGAGAGTACTGGTATTTCATAATCTCTTGCACTACACGTACCGCGACACGCTCAAGGGTGTTTACCAAACTCTCAGAATGTCGATGTAACAAATGAGCACCATGTAGTTGACTTCCTGGCGGAGAGCTCGCGTGCGTTCTTCTGTAGGAGTAGACAGATCCACCTCGTCGAGCGCACCTTCAGATGAGAATCCCTTCCATCTGATGCCGTGGTGACGAGTCCTTTCGAATGAGCTCATGACATCAGCTTCAAAGAGAGCCTTTATATCATTATACTTCTGCTTGTGCTCATCAGACAGCTCTTCATAGGTAATCGGGTTCTCGTTCGGCATCTTGACAGCGGAAGTCGATGTAGCCGAAGAAAGTAGTCGATGTAGTCGATGAATTAGTCAATGTAGTGATGAAGTGGTCGAAGGAAGTGGTCGATGTAGTCGATGTGGTCCCACTGGGCGTGCCAGAATGTGTTGTCGGTCAAAACCCACCGGCAAGCAGCGACAGGCAACACGAGGAGCTGGGAGGCTTCCGAGACGGCTGGTGGGTCCCGGTCCCTCGGTCAACAGCCCAGAAGTCCGGCACACGCCCTGGCTTGGTGAAGTGCTAGGCGTGCAACCTGACCTATACCTGATCACGAAGGTGTAGAAGTCGTTATCAATTATTTCCCTGCATGCACAGCCATGTCAAACGTTAGCCCGAGCCGCGATCGGCTCTTAAAATGGCTCCCAAGATCAGCCAGAAGAGCTGATGGTGCCTCCGCACTGGGTCGGACCTGTCCTTGTACCAGGTCGGACCTCCGGGTAACCCTCAAAATCGGCTGAAAGAAGCCGATTGTGCCCATTTAACAGATCGGATCTACTAATATTCGAATGTCCGTACGAATCCGATGGAAAAGATAGAAGCTTGCTCCGTAATCACCAAACTAATCCAATCTACGACAGTAAAAGTCTTCACCGTGCAACCAGAACATCCTACGCGTGGTTAAGCCTAACAAGCATGAAAGATAACAAGACGCTAACCTAAAAAGAGGCCTAAAAACCAACTAATAAGCCGATTCCCGGAACAATCCCTTCTTAGATTACCATAAAGCACCAAACATGCGGCCGGAACATTCAACCCATTTGAAGGGCCTAATCATACGGATATTAAACGGAATCCTTGTAGTGCAAAGAATTACCATAACAGATTAGAACTACTAGCCGAGAACAGAGCAAGGCGCCATCCTTGCACCTGGGATCGCGTGCAAGGGTAGCTAAACGATTACGAACAGCAAGTGGAGCATAGATATATTATGAAGAACTGATGCAGTATCATAATCGTTTGGGATAACTAGTGTTACTCACCATCAACAACGCTTCAGCACGAGAAACACAAAGATAAACAGATAAACACGACGCTGCCCCGACCATGCGGCGCATGATCGGAGCAGCATGTTGATTACGTGGAGAAACCCTTGGGGAAGGGGTGACGATGCGCCGAGAGTTTGTTGTGAATATTGAATGATTGATTATTGAATTCTCATATTTATAGTCTGGAGACTTGATCTCTTTAACTAACCCTAACTGATTACAATACAATCTCTAACTTACCATATTTAAACTATCCTTACTAGTCACACGGCCATCCCGGCCCTTAATACGCTCGCACAGGAGCTGATTCGCAAACTGTCACGATTGTCTCCTTCAGCCCATGTTGCTCTCGGTCCATCCTCTGGCCCAGTCAAATTATGGTGATAACACTTTTGCCTTGGGTTCAAGGGTGTGTTTTCGCTCCATTTCTTCTTAAATTTCTGCATAGCACTGATTTTCAAGTGACATGTGAAAATGATATTATTCTAGATAAATATGCATGTAAGAAATGTTAGTTCTCATAATTTTCTGATCAAATTGATGGTCAAAATTGGTCTGTACGAGCGTCAACAAGATCCCCAAGTTGTTCTTTGCTCGTCTCGAGCAAAGCAGGATATTTAGGATGTTGATCAGAAAATTACTATTACTCATTACTTGTCGTTGTGTCATATCTTGCAGCTAAGATGATCTCTATAAGGCTGAGTAAGTTTGCATGAGTACCCTGCCCTTATTACCATAATCATCTGTGGGGCTTATGAGCTTCTACTTGTCTTGAGCTATTGAGAGTTAGAACAGCGGATAGAGCAATACTTACCTCTTTTTTGTTCAACAATCTATTTGGAGGTTTTATTTTTGAATTTTACAAATCAAGACCAAGTTTCTTGAATGAATCTCTCAGATTGCTCAATGTGTATGAATCCTTACCAGGGAATTTTCTGCCTCCTAATATCTGAAGCTTTTGTAGGGCTCAAGGTACGGGAAGGATAAGGCATACCTGCATTTTATATGTTGCAAAGACAAAAAGTGGATCCTTGGAGAAACAAGTTGTAAAACAAAATCAAGATGTGCACGTGTGTGGATGGATGATGGTACGATTACTCCTTTTGTATGATGCCTCTCTCCTCTTTATTTTATTCTGAGAATGGTTACTCCTTTTCTTTTTCTCTTTTTCCTCTTCTTCTCTTGTTTTTGGGTTATGCTTCTGACCATTCCTTTCTTTTTTTTGGATAATCATATCTCCATTTTTTTAGGAGATGAGATCACACAACACACGAGAGCATTTATTGGTGGATGCATGGAGTGTGCTAATTTCCGGTGTAGGAACTTTGCGATGGATGTGGAGTGTGCCTGATCTTGATCAAGAGGATATGAAAAGCATCTCACTAGGGTCACAGCAATTTGGCAAAGCTTAATGAAATAACAAGTAGCATATGTATAGGATTTTGCAATGTATATGTCATATGGCTCTAGTAGGATTTTTTACATCATTGAGGAACTTGTCTTTCCCTTTTTATTTTAAAAAATAAAGACTCCAGATATCATGTCTTACTCAGAAAGAGATTGCAAAACTCTACCTCCCATATCTATTCTCATGACAACCTAGACATGGATGAAGCATGTGCAACCCACAAGATTTTCAGGTTCATGGTAAAGGTTTTAAACAGCGAACAAAATCAAACTCAGGAAAACATTATGCTTGAGACTAGGCAAAACAAACGAGCAAGAGAGTAGCAATTATTCATCCTTTCAACTTAGGAAAACTAGAGCATTCTTACCATGCATATGAAAGGGAAATTTAAGAAGAAAATATTTTTGTTGGTTTTATGGTTTTCATTTTTATTGAAAGCGGTAAAGATACAGTTCACTTGGAAGAGATCCTCCCCCAAGCTAGCTCTTGGTTTAAGGTCCAATGAGCAGGACCATCTCCATACCTGTTTAACTTGAGGTCCATTCGTTTATACTTGGAGAGGAGGTCGAGGACGGTGACATCTTCTTCACTCGCCACACCTTCCTATTCTGCCTTGATTTAGGTGGTGTGGGTGATGGGTCTTTCGATGAGAGCAATGGCTCTACCCATAATGCTGCCCTTCATCATTTGATGAATTAGGTAGAATTGTTCTTCCTTGGGTTCAAACCGGAACATCATATTCCGGCCCATTATGCGAAGGCTGATCTTTTGTGCCCCAACATCAATCCTGGCTTTAATGTCCCTTAGGAATGGCCGCCCGAGAATGAGCGATATTCTTGTGGTGCAAGTCAAGGGTTCATTCATCCTCGCGGATTTCGTGGTTCTTGACATGGAGGGTGACCAAGATTCTCCAAGGATACCGTACTATGAGTCCGCTAGCTATACGCACATACATGTTGGGGAAAGAGCTGGATAGCTTAGTCTCTCAAATGTTATCTTGGGCATAATGTTGACACTTGCTCCAAGGTCGCAGAGGGCTTGCTCGAAGTGGCAGTTGAATATTGAGCAACTGATTACTAGGCATCCTGGTTCTCCCGTCTTTGGTGTTGCTAATTCGCCCCACGAGTTTCCTCTTAGGCATGCGAGCTTTTCTGCATAGTTAGTGAAGAACGCACCATGTTATGGCTTACCCTATTTGGTGGTTACTACGTTAACACTTTCCAGGGAGGCTTCGGGTTGCCCCGGAATTTTCCCTATTTCAGTAGAAGGAACAGCAACAGCTAGCTAAGCTAGTTGGGTTTCAAGCATCTTGTCGAAACTCAGCTGGTTCTTGATAGCAGAGGAGATGCCATGCATCTTCGCTTGAATGGTCTCCAGAGATTTGTCATTGGCTGCCAGCTTCTTTTGTAGTAATTTGTTAATTTTTGCTTGGTCGAGGACAAGATCCCTCAAGGAAGATTGGTTAGGATTAAACAAATTTGAATTACCATTACCTCCTTGGTAGTAGGAGCACGATTAATTCCACTCCTAACCTCCTTGTGGACGAAACCCGTTGTTGTTGTTGTTCATGAACATGACTTCATCTTGAGTTCCGGGGCAGTTCTTCCCCAAATGTCCAGTGTTCCTGCAGACCTCGCACGTCATGCAAGTGTCTAAGGCTTGGAGTGCTTGCGTAGGAGCCTTGTCTTGGGGACGTTCCTCTATTTTCTTGAGAAAGAGGTCAAGCTTAGCAGCCAGCATGTCCGTCTCTTTGACGGTGTGCATGCCCCGCTGGCATGGTTCGAGACGTTCATCATTCCAACCTTGGTTGGACACCATCTTCTCGATCAAAGTTTGGCCCTATCAATGGTTAGCGAGAAGAAAGCACCACCTGCAGCAGCGTCGATGTGGTCGCGGGCTGTTGGCGTCAACCCGTTGTAGAAGTTGTGAAGAATAATCCAATCGTCCATCCCGTGGTGAGGACGCGCTAGGATGTACTCCTGAAGCCTCTCCCAAGCTTCAGAAATTGACTCGTTGGACGCCTACTGGAAACTGGAGATTCTTCCTCTAAGAGCATTGGTTTCGCCATTGGGAAAAATTTTGCTGGGAATGCCTTGGTACACTTCTGCCATGTGTCCACTGCACTTCTGTTGGCATAAAACCATTGCTTTGCCTTCCCTAGAAGAGAAAACGGAAATAGTCGGAGTCGAATTGCATCCTGCGTGACTCCCTTCATGACAAAAGTAGTGTAGAGTTCCAGGAATTGTTGGAGATGTGCACTGGCATCCTCATTGGCCTTGCCATAGAATGGGATGACCTGCACCATCATAATGAGACTCGTCATGATCTTGAAATTTTTAGCTCCATTGATGACGGATGGCCCGACTAGGACATTGTCAGCACAGGGAGCAGAGAAATCACGGAGTGTCTTCTGGGCAATGGTGTGAGAAGTTGATGGAGCAATAACGACTGGTTTGGCTGTGGAGAGTGAAATCTGAGGAGGCACGACACGAGGTCGAAATCTTCTCAAATGTGAGTCCGGATCCTGAGTGAAATTTTGGGGCACATCAAAACCAGTCATACACTACCCTGTTTTCACATCAAAGAGAGAGAAAATAAAGCCAAGTTAGCCTGTTTAGATAATGAATACCAACTAAGAGATTAACCAAGAACTTTACCTATTCTTTTAGCTAGTGCCTTCCCCGGTAACAATGCCAAAAATATTTATTTGCATTTCTTAGCATTAGCACCAGGATTGTTAATTCCCGGCAACGGCGCCAAAAATGCTTGTTGGCGTTTCTTAGCATCATCACTAGGATTGTTAATCCCCAGTGATGGCACTAGAATTGCCTGTGGTATTTCTTACATCACAGATAAATCCACAAGTGCATGGAATACCGTTGTATCATTTTACCCGTGAGTAATCTCGGGTGTCGTATTTATATTTCCATAGGGAAGGCGGTGTTTATGCAATTGAATATTTAACCAAGATTTCATCATCAATGATTGCATAAACACTGCAGAAGATAAACTATGCAAGTATATAAATCTAGAAGATAACTCTATTAAAGATATCCAAGAATCACAAAGGAGGGAAAGAGCTAAACCCATATCGAATACTCCAAGGCAACCTCGGGAACCTGAAAAAGAGCTACTCCAACCTAAACTCCACTAGCCTATGGACTAAGCAAGAGAGAAACTTGAGAGAGAACAACTTAGAGGTGTGTATTAATTCTACCCCCTCCCCTTATATTTACAGGTGTGTCCAAGGGGCCGTGCAAATAGCTGAAGCCTTGGAGAACTGACGTTGGGGACCAATGGGGAGGCGCCATGTTGAAGAACTAAGTCGGGTGGAGCTGGGGCTGGTTCGGCCGAACCAGGTTAGGCTCCAACCGGCCTCATCCTTTGCTGAGTGGCTGATAGGTGTGTCCTTAGGTCAGTGGTGCACGGCTTGGCGCTATCGTAAGGCGGTTGCATGTCCTGGTGGGCCCTTTGATCCATGTAAGGCTAAACGATGCATTCTGATTGTTCGATAACTTTTGCCTTGGATTCAAGTGTGTGTTTCCCTCTATTTCTGCTCAAATTCCTGCATAGCACTGATTTCCAAGGGACATGTGGAAATGACATTATTCTAGATAAATATGCATGTAAGAAATGTTAGGTCTCCCAATTTTTTGATCAAATTGATGGTCGAAATTGGTTCGTTGCGAGCGTCAATAATTACCCGCCTCAACCATTATAAAAAATCTAAAGTAACCCCCTAATCTTCGTATAAATTACCCACATATACCATTATAAAAATAATGCAAATACCCCCTAAATTTGCATACAAATTATCCAATTATGTCAATATTAAAAGTTAAAGTAACCCCTATATCTGAATCTAAATTATATAATTATTAAAAAATTAAAATATAACAATATGAAATTCTAAATTACTATTTCTATCATTATTAATATATTATTTATGTTATTATTTATATAAAAATAATACCCACGATATGTGTCACTACATATTCAAGATAAGAATACCAATTCACAGACAAATAGTTGAATTAAATATATATTAAATAAACATGGAGGTGTGATGCAAAATAAAATCTATTGCAACTAAATAATAATAAATATGTATTTTAGAGTATGTGTTAGAATATTTAATAGATGAAAGAAGGTGTGAGATAGATAAATATAATTATTAGCTATAAGTCTTATTTTTATATTAGTTCTAATTAGCTCTTATGAACAATAATTTTTTTCTCACCTGCTACATTCAAAGAAGAGTTCAACAAGAACTTTTAGACGGATGGAATGTATATGATGGGTCCACCGCCATATGAGAATATAAAGACCCATCAAGTTGAATGACCATGAAACCTTGTTTTGGTCTGAGCATATCTGGCAGCATATGCAATGCATGCTCCTTTCCTGCATGACTTTATTTGTTGACACCAAACCAATGTGTGGTTCTCCAAGACATAAAAAATATGACCCAATCTAGGCTTTAGATTGGTCGTGCTGCAGCTAACAGAATATAGTGTCGTTTAAGCTTTAGATAAGTTGTCTATTTCGGATTCGAACTTTTGGTTTTGGCATGATTGTTTTTGGACTTGTTCTTGGAAACTCTTGGACTGGAGTCACCTGATGATATATGGACTAATGTTCTAAAAATTTCTTGAGTATCATATTAGCTTAACATTTTGGAGCCCACAAAATTTTCATGATTTGTATTTCCGCCCAACACTTAGCACAAAGAACTACAGTTCAAATTATCCTTTCATTTATTAAGGGAGCCAGCTCCCTGAACGTTATTTAGTTTAACAGACCTTACAGTCAAATAAACAGTCCAAACCTTGTGGGTGGGTGGATCGGGTACATAACAACAAAACCACTAGACTCCCGATGAAACATCACTTAGTTGTTATTTGACTTTGTGAATGTTAGGACACCTCTTTCTTGACTCGCTTTGCCAACTATGAGACCCTGATGAAAAAAAAGAATTTTCAAAAATATGATAAATTAAATGCTAAAATATTTTGCGGTTTTAACTTTGAGCTTGTTAGAATTGTTCTGGGCCAATATATGGTTCTTGTTTTACCTCTTTTACATGGGTTAGAACCCACGCCTTTACTAGCCTTTTGGAGATTTCTGCTTATAAGACAGTTACCGCTGTGCTCACAATGGATTCTTGGAAAGTTCACTACGGTATGGAGTCTCCTATAAGAACAACTTATGTGAAAACTAGTATCCACGTTGCACCTGAGCTTTAGCTATCCTTGGTACTTCAGAAAAAGAACACGATAGCTACCAAAACGAAACACGGATTAATAAAGATGGCTGCAGAGCGCAGCAGCTGCGAGCACGGATTAATAAAGATGGCTGGAGAGCCCGCGGCCGCAGGGTCATCCCCGGCGGACATTGCGTCGCCGTGGCACACACGGAAGGGGATCCTTATCACAGAAGGTTCGTTACTCGTGGCCGTTCTGCAAATGCTTAACAATACTTTGCTCTGTTGATATGGCCAAAGAATTTCTACAACAAAGGGAGTTAACGAAAGAAGAAGTTGACATGGTTTTCTACAACAATCACACGAAGTTGTCAGGTGAATTGCAAAGTATGAGGTTTCCCTTGCTTTGGGAGCAGCGTTACATTGATGTGCAATTGCATTTACTTTCCAGATGCAAACATGTTAGCACTTGAAAATTTTTGTCTTGCACGTCGTACCACCGCCTTGTGTTTTGTGCAAAGTTATGTGACACGTTATTTTTCTTGACTCCATTCGAACTAAAGTTAATTACAGGCTGCTAGCTACCAAAACGAAACAGTGGGTGAAATCAGCAAGGAACTGAAACGGTCAAAAGTCCACGAAGTCAACTCAGAGACTTCCAAGATTCCAGCGTGCACACGTCGTCCCTCTTAAATTCACTGTTTAAAGCAGTAGAGGCCAGTTGGCCAGTTAAACATGTGCTGTTATAAGTTTGTTTCCATAGAGACATCTAATTTTAGATAATTATTATTAAATAAGTAGGGGACTTCTACTGAAGTCCTATCTTGATGATCTTACATTAGAAAATTACAATGGGGCTCCTCACAACATGCTTGCTAGAGACCCACTTGAAGCTTCCCTCAGCATTCTTAGTTTTGCTAGCATCCCAGCTTAAGCTGACAGTAAATGTTTTACTCTCCTTCTCCTTGGTGAAATCTAGCTTTGTTGGTGACACAGTCGCCTTAACTTCCTTAGGCATGTCAGTCTCAACGGTATAAGATGACACTGCATCACCAACATTTGTGACAGTCCGATTCACAACAAGTTTGCCAGCACTTGCCCTTGTTGCAATCGAAGGGTAGTTCAGCTCAGCTTCAGCTAATTTTGTTCCTTTGCTGCAGACACCCTTCTGATGTGTGATTGTCTCGACTTCAGAATCTGTGTAACCAAGGCCACAGAGATACAAAGTGTATTGCTCCACATCAGTGTCATAGACCAGGCCTGGATTGATAACTTCTGAAGGGTTAACATGTCCGGCCCCAATAGTGAAATGACTAGCCGGATTGAGTTTCTCATCTAGGATAGGCTTCTTGCTATCATATACGACAAAGGCTGTCGTCATGATGGCTGACTTGATCGCCGCAGGTGACCAATCATGATGTGCACTCTTGATAATAGCTGCAATGCCACTAAGGTGAGGTGCAGACATTGATGTTCCAGATATGGAATTGAAGGCCATACCATGTTCATCAACTCTATTCGGTCCTACTTTGAATGGCCATGCTGCAATGACATTCACTCCAGGTCCGATGATATCAGGCTTCAGAATACCAGGGCTTGTTGTACTAGGCCCCCGAGATGAGAAGTAAGCAACTACAGGAGCTGGAGTGGTTCCCAGAGACGTGCCATTGAAAATGATGGAGGCTATTGGCTTGTTGGATGTCTTAATGTACTGCCTGACCGCAGCAGCATCTGGGGAGTTCAGATATGATGCTGGTAGGACATGGGCTGCAGCAAAAGTTGTGTAGCCACTATCCTCAGCTCCCAGTACTATCAACCCAGAACCACCACTATCCTTGATAGATTGTCCAATTTCAACTTGAGATCCTTCAAGTTCACAAGCAACTACTTTTCCAGTGATGTTTTCAGAATCATCAAGTTCAAACATCAGTGGTAAAGAAGCAAGGTTAGATGGTTGGTAGGCTGACTCACCAACAAATGTGCGGCCATTGCCTAGCTTCACAATGGCTTTCATTTGCCGGTCCATTGTGCTTGCACCAACCGTCAGAACCCATGGTTCTTCATTGCTTAGTGTGCTGGGAAGAGGACCAGAATTCCCTGCAGAACAACTCACAAATATCCCCTTCTTCATGGCAGAAAAGGTTCCAATGGCCAAAATGTCTTCATGGAAGGCTTGTGGACGACCGCCGAGTGATATAGACAAGACATCAACATCGTCAGCAATAGCAGCTTCCATTCCTGCAAGTATATCGGAGCCATAGCAGCCCTGCTCATTGCACACCTTGTACATGGCTAGGTGTGCACGTGGGGCCATGCCAGCCGCCGTACCATGGCCACTACCAAGCACACTTGCACCTTGTACAAACCTGCCAGCAGCTGTGCTAGCAGTGTGTGTTCCATGGCCAACATCATCCGTTGGTGCATCAGGATTCTCGCCACCAATCAATGACTTTCCACCAATAAGTTTCTTGTTGCAGTGGGCACTTTCAAACTTGCAGGATCCACGCCATTTAGCAGGTGGTGTGGCCATGCCGGCATCATCAAAAGATGTGTGTGCAAAGTCTATGCCAGTGTCGAGGAGCCCTATGATGATTCCCTCACCCATGCCTAAGGTATTCCAAGCCCCTCCATTTGGCCGTAGGCTAAGGAAATCTGGTGTGTGGGTGGTCAAGAGTGGAATAAGGTTGTCTTGGTACACCATAAGGACCCCATCATTGGTCTTGATGTATTCAGCCTCATCTTTTGTGAGATTCACGGCGAAGCCAAGAATGGCTTCTCTATAGGTGTGTATGAATGGTGATTGAGGCTTGGATCTAGCCATTCCTGGTGGGAGGAATGATCTATACCAGTCCTCAAGGTTCATGGGGCTCATGTCCATGGAAAAGTTGGGAGGAGGGCGCACACGTACAACATATGTGCACCGGCTAGATCCTTCACAGTTTCCATGGGAGATGGTTTCGGTGATGTGAGATAGGAGGCCTATTAGAACAAGGGAGGTCAATAGGAGACTAGAATGCACCACCATGGATGGAAGTTAGAGGACGGAGAAGTTAGGAATTGTGTATACAGAACTTGCTTGCCATTCTATTTATAGGCAACTAGATGAATAAGTAGGTGGGGACCCAATTAATGGCTCACGATATATAAAATTTTATATCAGTATATATTTGGAGAGAATAGTGGGATTTGGCTCAATAAATATTTTCCAATATAATTAGTATCTTTAGTGTTACAGATATGGATGAATTTTTTGTGATATAAAGCATCGAAAGTAGCTAGTATATTTATTGTTACAGACAGATACAGTTGGGTAGTTCGAAATTACTATGAGAAATAATGGTTGTAGGTAAATTTTGTCTTGGTCTTTGAAAAGTTTTGAGAGCCTTGAACGGAATTATTAAATAAGACAAATATAGTTGAGTGTTGCACAGGGAATACAATAGAACCTTATGTGAATATTTATGGTCATGAGAAAGTTTAGTTGTGTGTTATTCTATAGCGAAAAATTTAGTAGAATTCAATGATCATATAGGTAAATATGTGTTGACCAGGTTCTATAAAGTGTACTTCATATGAGTCCCTAAAATATTATGCGAATAGTTATCAACTAGGCAATGGGTTTGGATCTATCGTTAAAACTACTTGTGTATTGGTGACTACGGGTAGCAATTTTTATTATTCTAGAAATGACTTCGTAACAAATGTGGGAATTTATGATTACCGCTGCAGTTGAGTAGTTCTTTGAAATGCCAAAAAAATTATTGCATTATTTATTATAGCATAGGGATACAAGTGGGTGTTGTTAATTGAATATTTTAGACTTTGACATGAATAATTATATGCCCTTGAAAGATTTGGATGTGCATATCATTGTTAATTAAACAAATGTAAAATCTCCGAAACAATTTGATATCACGCAACTACATATAGGGAGAAGAAAATATAGTTTAGTGTAGTTCATATAAATCCCTAAATGTGATGAGAATAGTTATCACCTAGACATTACATAGAGGTGGGTTTGGATCTATTGCTAAAACAAGTGTGCATGATTTGTTTTTGCATGACAGGCTTTCAATTTGAGAAAAATAGACTTAGCTGTTTAGTAGATACCTTACAATCATTTGGGCTTAGTTGTACAATAAAACCATTGTGAGCATTATTACTTGTCAAGGGTTGATTGTGATCTTCTTCTATAACTAATTAGAAATTACGAGATATTTATTAGTGAAGCTAGAAGCAAATGGGTTCTATCTATTTAATTATGTGGAATCCCGATGTGGATAGAAGTGACATTAGAAAAGATTTAGTTTGATTTTATTATGAAGATAAAATTAGTGTGAATATTGATGATTTTAGTTGGGAGTTGGCCCTCTTTTATAGATGCCTTTGAAATTACTATTAGAAGTTATGGTTGGAGGTACAACAACCGTGGGACTCTTTCAGAAGATTTACAATAATTTATTATATGCGACAAATATAGTTGACTCTTCCTTAATAAATTCAATAGAAGCTTTCATAAATATCTATGATGGTAGAAAAGTTTAGTTGAGTGTTGTTTATCGAATCATTGAAAACATGGCGTAAGGTATTACATCCTACAAATGATTTGGATGTGCATAGTATTTTTCATAAAACTAATGTAAAAATTTTAAACTATGTGTTTGATTTGTTGTTGTTGTTGCTGCTGCTGCTGCTGCTGCTGTTATTGCTGTTGCTGTTGTTTTCGTTGTTGTTGCAGGAGAAGCTTTGAAATTTATGGTAGAATTTACTAGAGCAAGTAGACTTGCACCTCTAATGAACACCTTATAATCTTTTGGGTTTGGTTTTACAACAATAACCATTGTGAGCATTAATTAATGGGGGTCTTTTGTACATAAATAAAAATAATCATGATATTTATTAGTGAAGACAAATAAGTGAATTCAATCCAACTGATTGCGTGGAACCATATATAGATGGATGCCACATTAGAAGATATTTAGCTTTATTTTCTTATGTAGATAAAAGTAGCGTGAATATTGATGATTTTAGTTGGGAGTTGGCCCTCTTCTTTTATTTGTTTGAAATGACTATTAGAAGTTATGGTTGGAGGTTAAATAGTCAGTTCTTGGAAATAGTTATAATAATTTATTACAACCGACAAATATGGTTGAGTATTGCTCAATGACTACAATAGAAGTTTACACAAATATTTATGACGGTAGAAAAGTTTTGTTGGATTTGATTCTATGGTTAAAATTTGAACGAAGTGCAGTGACTGTAGGTATTTGTTGACCAGGCTCTATGAAATAACTTTTGATTACGCTAAGAACCCATAAATACATGTTCCATGCTTTTGGTCTCTAAAACAATTACATGTTATGCGACTACATATAGCTGCAAAACAAATATAGTGTAGTTCATATAAGTCCCTAACATTTGATGTAATCACCTAGACATGACATAGTTGGGTTTGGATTTATTGCTAAAACTGACACAGGAGTTTGCATTTATTTTGTAGTTTATTAGCTCTTTTAAATACCTAAAGATTCATGGGAAAATTTATTGCAACAGGTAGATATAGTTGAGTGTTGTCCATCAAATATTTTAGAAACTCATGTGAGCAAATTCACCAAACAAAAGATTTATGGGTGGCATTTTTTCTTATTCTATAAATGATTTTGAAACTAACATTTGAATCCATCGCTGTTTTGTAGTTGACTAGGTCTTTTAAATACAAAAAAGATCATGGGATAATTTATTACAACAGGTGGATACATTTGAATGTTGTTCATTAAATATTGTATAACACGATGTGAGTAGATACACAATACAAAATATTTTGATTTCTAAAATATTATTGATAAAACTAATGCTTATTTTCAAATTATATGCTTGATCACTTGTTTTTGCATGAGATGCTTTAAATTTCTATGGGAATTTGTGGGATTTGTATTCAAGAAAAATGGGCTTACCCTGTTAATAGAGACCATACAATCTTTTTGGGTTTAGCTCTAGCGACAAGCATTGTGAGTATTACTTAATAGGTGTTGATCGTGATCTTCTTTTGAAAATAATTGGAAATTCGTACGATTTATTAGTAAAGATAGGAACTAGTGGGCTCTAACATTTAAATACATGGAACCCAATGTGGATAGATGCCAAATTGTAGGAGATTTAGCATGATTTTGGGGTTGTTGGCCTTCTTCTATTTGTAATTCCGAAATTACTATGAGCAGTTATGGTTGGGGGTAGAATAGTGTCCTGATCTTCAAAATGTTTTAAATAGTTTATTACAAGAGCCAAGTTTCGCAACGTGACAGAAACTTACGTGAATATCTATGATGCTAGAAAAGTTTAGATGGATTTGATGCTCTACGAATATTTGAGTGAAGTTCAATGACTATAGCTATTAGTTGACTTAGTTCTATGCGCTAATTTTAATTATGGTAAGAAACCATAACTAAATGAACCATTAATTTTTTACTTTCTAAACAATTGAATGTTATTGAACTACATGTAGTGAAGAAACAAATACTGAAGTGTATTTCATATAAGTGTCTAATATGGTGTGAATAATTACCACCTAGAAAACATATATTGAGTTTGGTCATATTTCTAAAACTAGAGTGTACCTGTGACTATGGTTAATTTTTTCTTTTATTATAATTAACTTTAAAACCTGTCGGTGTTTTACCGCCAAACCCACCAAGGGATACCCTGAGGTGGTAGGTTTTAGGTGGGGTGTCGCCGAGATTTGGAACTCGAAGGTATAAGAAACACAAAGATTTAGATAGGTTCGGGCCCAAGGAGCTTAATACCCTATGTCGTGTGTGGTGGTTTCTATTGCCTTAGATGTGGATTGTTTTGGAGGGGGTCCCTACCCGCCCTTATGTAGTCTGGGGGGATAAGGGTACAGAGATCCTTGCCAGATAACATCCCAGGAGTACTCGGGTAATTTCCTTCTATTCCGACTAGTCCTACTGGTGGTCGAGTAGCTTACAATAGGTATAAGGTATGGGACATGCCCCATCCCTTATTCTAGAATATACGTGCTATGTACATAGTCCTGTGGTCCCAGGTCTGATAAACTCCCGAACTCTTAGCCGAGTACTGCAGGCTTCCGAGTACTTCTGAAGGCGTCTTCGAGTTCTTCCGAACTCCGTCTTGAAGGTGTCTTCCGAGTACTTCCTTGGCTGCCTCGAGGCTGTGAGGTGCTCATGCCCTGAGTAGTCTTCTTTCATATTGGGTGTGATGAAACTCCTACTCCATATGGAGTAGCTCCCCGAGCCTTAGGTTGAATCGCAGAATCAGCCTGAGGGGCAAATTAGTCTTGAATCTTCTGGTCTTTATCTTCCAAATAAATTTGAAAAATAAGCCATTGATGATACGTGTCCTGTAGCCCCCCAGGCTTGAATCCAAATCCCAAGGTTTGGAAAAAGCATAAAAAACTCATGGCATGCATTGTAAAAAGAATTTGAATTGATGGTTAAAATGGGCAAATTGATTCAGAAATTTGCAAACCTCTTTTTTCGAGATGACATCCCTGAAAAAATGGTTAAACAGATAACTTCCTTAAAGAAATCCTAAATTACCGCTCAAATCAAATCGTATCCCAAGAAAAATACTTCAGTTTCTGCACAGTGACCATTGGCCTTCCACAGTAGCACCCACTAGTTATTTAACCATGTGGTAAACCTAGGGTTTTCACCCTTTCACTTGCCAGACTTCTTGCCTTCGCATTTTAGATCTGCTTTCGCAGGAACCCTAGCACCACCGTCATCCAGCCAAATCTGCCATTTCGCTTTCGCTTTGAATCAGTAGTCACACCGCCTTATCCTACATCTGCAAAAGCCAGTAACTTCTTCTCCGCGAGCTCTCGAGCGTCTGTGCATGAAGATGCTGAGGGCGAGCACTATCAGGAGGGGCGGAAGGAAGAGGAAAATGAGCGATGGGGATCATGTCCGCCTTGAAAGGCCAGGAGAACTGATGTTGGCGCCGATGTAGGATGGAGGCGATCGAAGTGTGCTGAGAAAGATCTTCATCGGCCAGTCGCAGAGGGGCTCCTCCAAGAGAAAAGCATGGTGGAGTGGCATCCCGCTGGTAAAGATGATTTCCCCTACAAACTCACCGGCAAAATTGTCTATTTTACTCTCTTTGTAGAGCGGGGACTAGCCCTCTTCTTCTGATTTCTTCCGAGGCCTGCTCCACTTCTATAAATTGAAAATTTTTCATCTGAATTCGAACTACATAATTCATATTTCCATTTTTGTTCACTTTTGTGAAGCTTTTCTGGGCATGTAGCCCAATTTGAATTTTTTCTGGAACCTCTTCCGATTGAAGCCACAGCCAGATGCGGATCATCCAAAACTAGTCAGCGGAGCTGGGTTCCAGCTTTGTCAGAAACTTGCAGAGAATTATTTGGAGTACTCAACTCCGGGTAGTTTATCAGGGTGGCACGCCATGTCATTCTACATAGGGAACCACAAACCTGGGCTACCTAAGAGAGTTGATGTCCCCCCGAAGTACGAGAGCTACTGGGTGGAGGGCCTTCCGGTGGCCGATGCTGTCAACATCCCTGAGTTGGTCCAGAGGATCTATGCCCTCAAGGCCAAACGAGTCACCGGGTCTTCTTGACAGGGTCACAAGCAACGGTACCCCAAAGTATGACCGTCAAGGGCCTAAGCAAGGATTAGCCAGACGACGTTAGGTGGCCCAGCCCGGAAAAGCATTGAATACGACCGGAGCAGGCCCAGCAGCGCAAAGCGGCGCCCAAGCTCGGGAGCAGCCAGGCCCGGGCCATGCGGAGCCCTCCCTGTAATACCTTAGGTGTTTGAAATTGCTAAAACAAGGATCAGAAACACAAAATCATGCATAATGACCAAGAATAATTAAAATAATACATGTCATATATGTACGTATGCATGTATATGTATGTGTATATATGGGACTTTTCCATTTTGTGTTTGAAATTTTTCATGCTGAACTTGACACAACAAATGTAGCATACAAACACATGCATATTTTTAGTGCCTAGCAAGTTCACTTAAAACACCAATTGCAAATTTGAATTTTAGAATTCCAGAATAGGAATTCAAATCCTAGTAGTAGTAAATTTAAAATAACTTTTAACCATTACTCAAACAAACTTTTGCCTGAAACAAAAGTTGTAGATTTTGAAATTTTTACAGAACTTCATATTTAAAGTTTTTCAAGCTTCAATTGAAATTTTGAGAACAATTTGAATTTAACCCAGCTGTTTTCTCTCTCTATTCTCTCTCTACTCTCCCTCCCCTGTTCTGTCCCGTCGAGGGGCAGCAGCCGCCGGCCACCTTGCCTGTGATGCCTGCCGACACTAGGCACCAAGCCCGTGGCCGGCGTTGCCTCCTCGACCAGCTACGTCACAGCCCTCCCGCATGCCAGCCCTCTGCACGCAGCGCGCTTGCCCGGCACCCACACGCCATGCGCCGTGCGATGCTGGGCGCTGCGTCTAGACAAGCCAATCGGCGAGCTTGCTGTCCGGCCAACCGGCTACAACAGCCGCCCGCCAACCCCTGGCCATGATAGTGCGATCTCCCTCCCCTACCTGAATCCCTCCCCTGCCCAGCACACACGCGCCATGCAGCAGCCGATTCTCAGCCACCACACGACGACGAGCAGAGGCGCCGAGCACCTGCCGCCGGCCTACCCGAGCCGCGCCTAAGCCCTGCAGCGCACCCAGCCCTCCCTGGCCCTCTCCCCTCCACGTCCTATGCTTACAAAAGCAGTGCCCATGCCTCCCCTGCCTCGCGCACGAACTCTGCACGGCGGCCACCATTGCCGCCCGCAGAACCCTCACGTTGAGCTCCTGCCTCCGGCCTCCCTCCACCCCCATCAACCCCCAGCATAGGTTCCCCTCAATCCACTGAAGCTCCCTAGCCCAGCCCCTGTAGCTCTCCCTTACTGGAGCTCGCCGGAGCCGAATTTGCCCCCACCACCAAGCACGACCACCGCCGGCAGCCCAACTCCGGCCACCCCAGCACCAACCGAAGCCATCACAAGGTAGCCCTCGCTTCACTCTTGCTCCCTTCCCCCTTTCCCCTCGCCGCCGGCGAGCCTCCTCGCCGGAATTTGACTGCCAACCATGGCTGCCGCACCTTGGGACTACATTGCAATGGCCAAGTTCTTTTTAGAGTCCTCCGTGCATAATACCAGGGACCTGTTTGTAAGACACCAAGCTGTATAATGTAGTTTCAATCTGCAACTTGTAAAATCCACTAAACATCACTAAAAAATCAGAAAAATACAAACTAAAATGTTTTGGGTTCCCTGTAACAAGACCTACAACTTTAATTACAGGCACATCTTGATTGTCTTCATAAATCTTGCTCTAGAAAAAATATTAGTTTATTTAGCTCATGAATGTATCTTTTAATCTAGGCAAGTACTGATGGTAATTTTTGAGCAGTGGCTTAGTGTTTAGATGAATAGCCTTGTGTAGAAAGTTTAAGACCAGAACAGACCCCTAGCTATGGTTGCTACTAAATCTTGATTCATGCACTAGTTTGGTAGATTTGTTTATTTACCATGTTCTAGTTTCAGGATAAGGATGCAACTTCTACAGTATTTTTACCTTGCTGTATAGATGCTGCTGAAAAAGTTTGGAATTTGTTACTTCTGTCTAGCATGCACTTCTGATTTTGTCCATGAATACATGCATTAAATCACTATAAATAGTTCATGTGCTTGGAAACATATGAAACTTTTACCGGAGACTATATGTGAGTAAGTAATCATGCTAGAAAAGTTTAATGTTCAGATGCTCAGTAGAAGTGCCAATAAAAATGAATCTTGAGTAATGTTGATCTTTTTTGTTCTATTTTGTGTGCTCTGACAGTTGCTCAATAACATCTAAAAAATTCACAGTAGAGTATCTGTAGGTTGCTAAGTTCTGTGTAAAATTTTGAGCACCATTACTTGAATGGTTTGATCTTCATAAATGTATCGATGTTGTAGCAGTAGCTGTTTACTTTATTTTTTCATGACTTTTCTACTTGATAAAAATGACTTTAATTTTTATAGTAAGTTTGCCACTAGGAACTGTACAATGTATAAAAATTTCAACTAACTTCAAATATGAATGACATATAATGTCTTGTGTCTAAATACTAAAACAGAAAATTTATGCATTTAAGTGAAATGAGAAAAACCCCACTTACTTAAGGGAGTTAGTTAATCTAAATAGTACTCGGTAAACGACTCCTCAAGGAATTGGAAATGAAATACTTTATAACTTAACTTGAGTTTTGTTGGATTACAACTCTACAGTGAAATAAACAATAAATCTTACCATCAAAATAACGCAAACCTATGCATTCATATAGAATCGACAACTATCGCCGACGGAACCTATGAGCTGGTGTCGGAGCCCGAGAGTGAGCAGCATGAAGCTCAGATTAATCTAACTGAAGTCGTCGAAGACTCGAACCAAAGTTCGGAAGAGCCCAAGGCTAGCACTGCTCAGTAAGGAAAGCTCCGAAGCATAACCCCTACTATTAAACTTATACAACTTTTATTTATATATGGTATTGTGCATTAAGTTTTTAGGAGTTGATTGAAACTCTAGTTGCATGATCCTAGGTACCTATGATATGAACACTAGTATGTGTCGGTCGCAAGATTGCAATGCTAATAGGACTATGGTAAAAGTCGAGTGATTTTTTGTCACTCGCGAGATATAGGAGTTGTTTGTTTACTTATGTTGGAACCATAAGGTCGACGGACAGGGCTATGTTATGGTATTTCTGTTGATGATTGAGGCCTCGCCTGTTTAGCGAAAATACTAAGGTCGTGGTGTGTGGTAGTGGTGGTTACATTTTTGAACGTACTAACCACATGCCGAGAATATGGTAATCGGTACGCTTAAGTACCTGATTGGACCGGCGAGTGGACTTTACCCTCACCCTCTTGATTTCACTCCCATGGGCACAAGGTGAGCGCAAGAGCAGCCACGGTCCAGCTTCGTTCTGTGGTTCGTGGACATTTGTACTCGAGGGGGGTGGCCCTGATCCACAACCTGGGAAGAAAGGGGAAAAGTTGTATGGGTGACTCGTCTGGGCCCCATGCGTGTGTTTAGGTTTCTCCTTGCAAGGTTAAGAAATTCGATTAGAATCATCCGTTTCTCACGGCTATTGAGACTGCTTAACTCTTTTACCACATAGAGTAAGAAGAGGAACAATGATAATGATTAATCTTATTGGATGATTAAATTAATTGCTTCCACCATGTATAATGGTAGATAGATGCTCACCTAGAATGGTTAATCGGACTAGATTCTTGAAAGCTAAAATCTGAAATTATGAACCTACTCTTTGTTGCTTTTCAGTAAAATAAAACCCTTAAGCCTTAGAGCCGTGCATGTCTAGGAGACGGCTTAGTATATACCAAATAGTCAGGTAAGCCTTGCTGAGTATTAGTATACTCAGCCTTGCTTGTAGCTATGTTTTCAGGTGAGAACTTTGAGGATATGATTGCTGGTTTGACTTAGCATTGTTCTCTGCTTCCTGGTTGATCGGTGGAGTGGGATGCGTACACGGCCAACGATGATAACACTGAATGATGTCTTGTATAGGCATCGTCATGATATCTTGTATCGTCGTTAGAACTTTCGCTTATTTTCCGCTGTACTATTAAACTCTGAAAGTACCTTGTTTTATGAATTCGAACTTGGTTTGTAATAATAATTCATGTTAAACTCTGGAATATAAAATTTGTGGATTGTTGTAATCTCTGGGCTCACCTTCGTGTGGGTTGTATGTATGCATTGTTTTGATCAAAATTCTAGTGGTTACATCGGGATGTTACCCGACAGACTGTTGTACATTCTATATAAACTTGTATATAAAGCACATATAGTCTATATAAAGCAGTATATTCTATATAAAGCACATTACTTTCTATCGAAACTTGTACAACTAACCTTTAATTTCTGTAATGACGCACTCATCGCTAAGGGTAAGAAGGTAAGGATTCTCAGTCAACTGAGAGAGCTTGACCCTCACGTCTGTGACGCGAGCCGAATGCTGCCCTTAAGCAGTGGCTTACTTGAGGTGCTGCCAATATACCAATTATTCGTTGATTATATTGTGAGTAATGGTTTTGCACAGTGTATGGCTATCGCTGTTCATACCCCCATCTCATTAAGTGACGGTACCCCGTGAATACGCTATCTCGGTAGCGTATGCTAACGTTGTCCGTACGGCGAGAATTGTATGGATGTCATTTCTATAGTGAACGGTAGTGAATGGACGCTTTCGTGAGTGCTGGCATGGAAGGTTCGATATATATATTCTGTCAATCTTCTGCAGGTACAGTAACCGTGATTATGTTAAGCTAAGAATGGTTAGAAAAATTTGTCTAGCTAATATAGGGAGAGCTGTAAATTGTGCCATGCCATCGGTGCTAACCCCGTAAGTCCAAAGTTATTTAGCAATTGTTTTATCTTGCGAGGATGAATAGGACGTGCATGCATCATGGTACATTGAAGCTAAATCAAATTGGTTGAGAAATGGTTGAGAATGATAAGCTTTACACTTGTGCACGATTATCAACCGCATAAGGCCTATCTAGAAATCTGTCATTTTCTCCCATATCTAGGAATATGAATTTATTGGATATAGAAAATGACCTTATTTGTAGAAGTGCACATTGAGAAATTTTCTCCAAAACTTGTCTACTACATGCTGTCAAAATTTGGGAATTTTGGATTAGAACTCATTAGGCAACACTAGAAACTTCCACACCTCAGTCTTTCTGCCTGTTTTGATCACTTCTGTGATCTAAAATTTTCGACCCTCTTAGAGAAGTCTTCTGCAGAAGTGTTCAATAAAAAACTTGTTGCAAACTTGATCTAGCATCTACCGTAAAAATTTGGTAATTTGTGGACAAGTAAATCTTCTCTTGGGATCAAACCACTTTCTGGCTGTCCACTGTAATTTCTAGGTAGACAGCAAGAGAAATATTTAATGAAATGACCATCTTAGAGCCTGATCTAGCCAAAGTGCTGAATAGAAATATTGTGCACAATTATCTTTGGGATGTTCTGGTAAAGTGCGAGAATTTTTGGATTACTCAATTTGGAGTTATGGAGTTTTGAAATCGCTTCCAGAAATATTGGACTTCTATTATCCAGTTCATATCCTACAACAGGTTTTTGTCGAAATTTTTACCCCTTGAAGATGATTCTTCTAGGCAATGAGTTGAATACCAAAGTTGTACGGAGTTGCCTGAACTACTCAGTGAAAACTTTTTATCACCATTAGGCTTTTGTGGCTAGAGTTATAAGCAAAATTCTATAGCTCGATCTACTGAAAAACCGTCAAAACAGAGAAGCAGTCGAAGATGTAGTCGAAGTGGTTGAAAATGTAGTCGTAGTAGTCGAAGGTGTAGCTGAAGCAGTCGAAGATATAGTCATAGTAGTCAGAGATGTAGTTGAAGCGGTCAGACATTTAGTCGAAGCAGTCGAAGATGCAGTGTAGTCAAAGATGTAGTCGTAGTAGTTGGAGGTGTAGTCGAAGCAGTCGGAGATGTAGTCAAAATAGTCGAAGAAGTAGTTGAAGTAGTCAGAGATGTAGTTGTAGTAGTTGGAGTTGTAGTTCAAGCAGTCGGAAATGTAGTCGTAGTCGTCAGAGATGTAGTTGAAGCAGTTGAAGATATAGTCGAAGTAGTCAGAGATGTAGTCATAGTAGTCGGAGGTGTAGTTGAATGCCAAAGTTATAACAAGTTGCCTGAACCAATCACTGACAAATTTTCAGCACCATTGGACTATCATAGTCAGAGATATAGGCAAAATACTATAGCTCGGCCTGCTAAAAAACACCCAAAATATAGGCAAAATACTATAGCTCAGACCGCTGAAAAACAACCCAAATAGAGAAGCAAAGAATGAATTTATCAACCATATTAGCCATCAGTTTAGCCTCTGAGTTGAATACCAAAGTTGTAGACCACTAAATTTTTTAGTCACTACCAAAATTTGAAAGAACTTGGATGAACAGAATGGGAGTTATGAATTTTGTCATAACCAGCAGCGTTCTGGCCACAGTTCCCGCTCTTATCCTATTAAGACTTGGAAGTCTTATGGATCACCTTGCTAAAGAGAAACTTCCACATTTCAGATGGTTGGAGCAACACGTGGTAACCTTGATGGTTTTGGGAACTTGAGTGGAAGCGGATCGCAGCAGCCACCACCACCACCCAATCTAGCGGAAGTAATGCCGCCCAGACCGAGTTGCTCTGCCAGCTCGTTCAAGGGCAGTAGCTCCAGCAGCAGCAGCGGGGTGGGCACAATGTCCATCGACTTCAGGCTGCCGGTTACCTGGACTTTCTGGGCACTCAACCCCCTCTATTTCACAAGATAGAGAAACCCTTGGACGCAGACGCTTGGATTCACACAATTGAATCCAAGTTTTTTCTACTTGTGGTACCTTGCACTCATGCAAACAAGGCCCATTTTTCCACGCAACAACTTCACGTACGGCACGTCTGTGGTGGGACAATTACTTCACTATACCCCCGGCTGATCATATTGTCACTTGGGAGGAATTCAAGAATGCATTTAGAGCCCCCCATATTCCAGAAGGGCTTATGGAGAAGAAGTTGAATGAATTTCTAGCTCTTACTCAGGGTACCCGCACCATACTCCAGTATGCCCAGACTTTCAATAACCTTTGTCAGTACGCGGGCTATCACGCTGACACCGATGCTGAAAAATATGATTGCTTCCGCAGAGGCCTTAATACCAAGCTCAAGGACCACTTGAACCCCATCAAGGTAGACACTTATAATGAGCTGGTCAATCTGGCAATCACTCAGGAAGACGGTATCTTGGCACACCATGCTGAGAAGAAGAGGAAGGCACCAACAGGACCCTCTAGTGCTCCACCACAGAGGTATCGCTTAGTGCAGAGTGCTACGCCTAAAACTCCTCAGAAGGTCCCTCAACAAGGGTGTTGGGTTATCAGGCTCCCATAGCAACAGGGCGTCACACGTTCCCCTGTTCCTCAGCAGACTGGCTCAAGGTCGAATGCTCCACCACCAGTTCATCCTAGCAACACAAACCATTGCTTTAATTGTGGGAGTTCTACCCACTTTGCTCGAGAATGCCCCAAGCCTAGGCAGCCAAATCAGGGGCAAGGTTCTAATAAAAACAATAAGAACAAGGAAAAAAGACAGACTGTTCAAGTTCAGCAGGGAAGGATCAATTTTACTCCACTTGCTGATCTTCCAGAAGGTGCACCAGTGATATCGGGTACATTCTCTATCCACAACAAGCCTGCAGTTATATTATTTGATTCCGGTGCATCACATAGTTTTAGTAGTGCAAAATTGGGACTGGATTTTTGCCACACAAAAGGGTCATACATGATATCAACACTAGGTGGTAAAATTGCTTCCAACCAAATCATAAGGAACGTACCGATCAAGTTGGGTAGTAAAACTATCAAAACTAACCTTATCCTTTTGACACTGGAAGGCATGGACATTATTTTTGGGATGAATTGGATGGCTCTGCACGAGGTTACATTAGATATTTCTTTCCGAGCCATGGAAATAAAATCACGCAGTCATGAAGCCACTACTCTTTACCTACCTTCTCGGGGATGCATAAATTCATGTGCTTTCATGATAGAAGGAGTCAAACCAGAAGATATTCCAGTGGTATGCGAGTTCGCTGATTTTTTTCCGAATGACTTGCCAGGAATGCCACCAGATAGGGACATTGAGTTCACTATCAAACTGCAGCCAGGCACTGCACCTATCACAAAAAGACCTTATAGAATGCCACCCAAGGAGATGGCTGAATTGAAACTACAACTGCAAGAACTTTTAGAGTAAGGTTCATTTGTTCAAGTGCATCACCTTGGGGCTGTCCAGCCCTCTTTGTGAAGAAAAAAGATGAGAGCTTGAGGTTGTGTGTGGACTACCGACCTCTCAATATGGTGACAATCAAAAATAAATATCCACTTCCCCGCATTAATGTTCTCTTTGATCAACTAGCCGAATCTAGAGTCTTTTCAAAAATTGACCTTCTGGATATCATCAAATTAAAATCCGTCCAAGTGATATCCCTAAGGCTGCTTTCTCCACATGATACGGACTCTTCGAGTACCTAGTCATGTCTTTCAGGCTCACAAATGCTCCTGCCTACTTAATGTATCTCATGAATTCGGTATTCATGCCCGAACTTGATGTTGTGGTCTTTGATTGACGACATTCTGATATATTCCAAAAATGAGGAAGAGCATGCGGAGCACCTGCGCATTGTTCTCCAACGTCTCAGAGACCATCAGCTCTAAGCTAAGTTTTACAAGTGTGAATTCTTGCTGGATAGTGTAAAATTTTTGGGCCACACTATTTCCAGCGACGGCATATCTTCACCCAAGCTGGTCTGAATATGAGATAAAGAAGATGGTTGGAATTGATCAAAAATTATGATCTTGAGGTGCACTATCACCCAGGAAAGGCTAATGGAGTCGTAGATGCGCTAAGCCGCAAGGCTCATTGCAAATGCTTATCCGCAGAATTCTATAATGGAACATTATGTCATGAGATGAGGAAACTCAATTTGGAAATGATTTTCCAAGGCACTCTAACCCACATTTCCAGTGAACCAACCCTCCACGATCGAATCATCATGGCACAATTACATGATGAAGGTGTTAAAATCAAAAACTCTCTCAAGGAGAGGAGAAGTATAAATGTTTTCACCAAGACCATAATGGAGTTCTATGGTTTGAATCTCGCATAGTGGTTCCAAAGAATCATGAGCTTCGAAAGCAAATTCTTAACGAAGCCCTCCTTTCCAAATTCTCTATTCATCCGAGCAGTAGCAAAATATATCAAGATCTTAGGCAAAACTTCTGGTGGACTATAATGAAAAGAGAAATCCCTAAATATGTCTCGAAATGTGACACATGTTAGAGAGTAAAAGCTAGCCACTTGAAAGTAGCCGATACACTTCAACCTTTGCCTATACCATCATGGAAATGGGAAGACATAAGTATGCATTTCATTGTTGGATTGCCCAACACCTCCCAAAAGCATGATTCCATATGAGTTATCGTGGATAGACTCAGGAAAATGGCATATTTTATTCCGGTACACACTACCTAAACTACCAAGAAATATGCCGAGATTTACCTCGATTGCATCATTTGCTAACATGGAGTACCCAAGACGATTATTTCAGATCGTGGTGCTCAATTTGTAGCATGTTTTTGGGAACACTTACAAGCTTCTCTTGGCACCAAACTAATTCGAAGCTTAGCTTATCATCCTCAAACAGATGGGCAAATAGAAAGAGTGAACCAAATTCTTGAAGACATGCTTAGAGCTTGTTGAAAAAAGTTGGGAAAAATGCTTACCTCTAGCAGAGTTCTCATACAACAATAGCTATCAAGCAAGTTTGAAAATAGCACAGTTTGAGGCCTTGTATGGTCGAAGGTGTCGAACCCCTTTGAGTTGGTCCCAAACCGGAGAACGTAAAATATTTAGACCATACTTGGTAATCGAGGCAGAGGAAAAAGTAAGAGTAATACAAGAGAATCTAAGAGTTGCACAGTCTAGGCAAAAGAGCTATTTTGATAAAAGGAGAAAAGCTTTGCAATTTGAAGTTGGTGATCATGTCTACCGTCGGGTTTCACCAACCAAGGGTGTGCAAAGTTTTGGAATGAGAGGAAAATTAGCCCCCCGATATGTCGGTCCTTATGAAATCACCTTTATAGACTCGTGTCCTATAGAGTGAGGCTACCCCTCCGCTTGCAGTCATCCATGATATCTTTCATGTCTCTCAACTCAAGAAGTGTATTCGAGTTCCAACTGAAATTGTTGAACAAAAGGTATTGGTAGAACCAGACCTCTCTTATGTTGAATATCCTATCAAAGTTCTTGATCAAAAGGAAATGGTCACTAGAAGAAAAGTGGTTAAAATGTATAAAATCCAATGAAGCTATCACACCGAAGAGGAAGCCACTTGGGAAACTGGAAGCTATTTGAACCAAAATTTCCACGGTTTTCTAAATTCGCCCAAAGGTACACGCACCTTCCACACTAAGTTATTTACTCGAATCTCGAGATGAGATTCTTTTTAAGGGGAAAGGCTGTAACATCTTAGGTGTTTGAAATTGCTAAAACAAGGATCAGAAACACAACATCATGCATAATGACCAAGAATAATTAAAATAATACATGTCATATATGTACGTATGCATGTATATGTATGTGTGTATATGGGACTTTCATGCTCAACTTGACACAACAAATGTAGCATACAAACACATGCATATTTTTAGTGCCTAGCAAGTTCACTTAAAAGGCCAATTGCAAATTCGAATTTTAGAATTCATGAATAGGAATTCAAATCCTAGTAGTAGTAAATTTAAAATAACTTTTAAACCATTACTCAAACAAACTTTTGCCTGAAACAAAAGTTGTAGATTTTGAAATTTTACCCAACTTTTGTATTCAAAATTTTTCAAGCTTCTATTGAAACTTTTGAGAACAATTTGAATTCAACCCGGCTATTTTCTCTCTCTATTCTCTCTCTCCTCTCCCTCCCCTATTCTGTCCCGGCGAGGGGCAGCGGCCGCCGGCCACCTGGCTGGCGATGCCTACCGGTGCTGGGTGCCAAGCCCGTGGCCGTGTGTTGCCTCCTCAACCAGCTACGTCACGCCCCTCCTGCACGCCAGCCCTCTACACGCCGCGCGCTTGCCCAGCGCCCACACGCCACACGCCGCGCGATGCTGGCTGCCGCATCCGGACAAGTCAGATGGTGACCTCGCCAGCCGACAAACCGACTACAGCATCCGCCCGCCAACCCCCAGCCAGGATAGTGCAATCTCCCTCCCCTGCCCAGCACGCGCGCGCCACGCGGCAGCCGATTCCCGGCCACCGCACGATGATGAGCAGAGGGGCCGAGCCGCGCCTAGCCCACCCTAGCCCTGTCCCCTCCTCCTCCTGTGCTTACAAAAGCAGCGCCCAGGCCTCCCCTGCCTCACGCATAAGCTCTGCACGGCGGCCGCAATTGCCGCCCGTACCACCGTCACGCTAAGCTCCTTCCTCCGGCCTTCCTCCGCCCTGATCAAACCGCAGGATAGGTTCCCCTTGACCCACTAAAGCTCCCTAGCCCGGCCCCCATCGCTCTCCCTTGCTGGAGCTTGCCGAAGCCGAGCTTGCCCCCGCCGCCGAGCACAGCCACCGCCGGCAGCCCAACTCCGGCCACCCCAGCACCAACCGAAGCCATCAGAAGGTAGACCTCGCTTCACTCTTGTTCCCTGCCCCCTTTCCCCTCGCTGCCAAAATTTGACCGCCAACCATGGCAGCCGCGCCCAGGAACTACATTGCAATTGCCAAGTTCTTTTTAGGCTCCTCCGTGCATAAAACTAGGGACCTGTTCATAAGACACAAAGATGTGTATTGTGATTTGAATCTGCAACTTGTAAATTCCACTAAAAATCATAGAAAAAAATGCAAACTAAAATGTTCTGAGTTCCCTGTAACAAGACCTACAATGTTAATTCCAGGCACATCTTGATTTTCTTCATAAATCTTGCTCTAGAATAAATATTATTTTATTTAACTTATGAATGTATCTTTTAATCTAGGCAAGTACTGATGGTAATTTTTGAGCAGTGGCCTAGTTTTAGATGAGTAGCCTTGTGTAGAAAGTTTAAGACCAGAACAGACCCCTAGCTATAGTTGCTACTAAATCTTGATTCATGCACTAGTTTGGTAGATTTATTTATTTACCATGTTCTAGAGTCAGGATAAGGATGCAACTTCTACAGTATTTTTACCTTACTGTATGGATGCTACTGAAAAAGTTTGGAATTTATTACTTCTGTCTAGCATGTACTTCTGATTGTTTTCATGAATACGAGCATTAAATCACTATAAATAGTTCTTGTGCTTGGAAAAACATGAAAATATTACCAGAGGCTATATGTGAGTTAACAATCATGTTAGAAAAATTTGATATTCAGATACCCAGTAGAACTACCAATAAAAATGAATCTTGAGTCATGTAGATATGTTTTGTTCTATTTTGTGTGCTCTGATAGTTGCTTAATAAAATCTGAAAAATTCACAGTAGAGTCTCTGTAAGTTGCTGAATTCTGTGTAACATTATGAGCACCATTACGTGTATGGTTTGATCTTCATAAATGAATCCATGTTCTAGCAGCGGCTGTTTACTTTATTTTTTCATGACCTTTCTACTGCATAAAAATGACTGAAATTTTTACAGTAAGTTTGTCACTAGTAAATGCACTCTGTATAAAAATTTCAACATCAGAAACATTATCTAACTTAAAATATGAATTTCACATTATGTCTTGTGTCTAAATATGAAAATAGAAAATTTCTGCACGTAAATGAAAGGAGAAAAACCCGCACTTACTTAAGGGAGTTAGTTAATTTAAATAGTACTCAGTAAACGACTGCTCAAGGAATTGTAAATGAAATGCTTTATAACTTAACTTGAGTTTTGTCGGATTACAACTTTATAGTGAAATAAATAATAAATCTTACCATCAAAATAATGCAAACCTATGCATTCATATAGAATCGACGACTCTCGCTGATGAAATCTACGAGCTGGTGCTAGAGCCTGAGAGTGAGTAGTGCGAAGCTCATATTAATCTAACTAAAATCATCGAAGATCTGAACCAAAGTTCGGAAGAGCCCAATGCTAGCACTGCTCAGGATGGCAAGCCCCAAAGCATAACCCCTACTGTTAAACTTATGCAACTTTTATTTATATATGGTATTGTGTATTAAGTTTGTAGGAGTTGATTGAAACCCTAATTTCATGATCCTAGGTACCTATGATATGAACACTATCTATGTCGGTCGCAAGATTGCAATGCTAATAGGACTCTGGTAAAAGTCGAGTGATTTCCTGTCACTCGCGAGATATAGGAGTTGTTTGTTTACTTATGTTGGAATCATAAGGTCGACGAACAAGGCTATGTTATGATATTTCTATTGATGATTGTGACACTCAGGTAAATAGTATGGTCACACCCTAGATCTTTAGTGTGTAGTTATGTATTAAGTGTAGCAAAAGTGTGTTTAAAAATGTTAATGATAAGCAAAAGTGATTGTTTGTATAATTGTATTTAAATCAGGGTCCTTTTGTGCTAAATGGGTGAGCATGGGGGGGGTAGATTTCAAAAGTATGAGGGTTGCTTTGCAAAAGTTCCAAATTTGTGTTTAAATCGTAAAAGTAGGTGAAACTACCTTTTGGATATATGTGTAGTGTAGTTTTATATATAGGATTTACATAAAGTTTGAAAATTTAACTAAGTTTCATATTATTGTCAAAATTGTTGCTCTTCTGTGGATGAACCTTAAAGCAAAGTTGTGCATTTTGAAAAACTACACACTTTTGCTTTTGAGTCCATCTCTATTTGAGCATTTGTGTGAAAGTTATCCAAGCTTTACAGTGAGACCCCTGAGCTTTCTGCTTTTTACAACTCGGTCCTCTTCGTCTTCCCCAATCCTGGGCTTCTCTCTGTTTCCTCCCCTGCTGCACGTCGCCGCCCCCGCCCGGTCCTGAGCACCACCTGCAGCTCTGCGCCCCTCTGCACCTTGCTCCACGCGTCGCTCTGCTCTTCCTCCCGCCCGCCCGCGTTGCTTGCGCTGGCCGCCCCTCGTTCCTCCACGTCGGGCAGATGTCCCGAGCGGCCGCCACGCCGCCCTGTTAGGCACTCCGGTGCCGCCCGCCGTTCTGCGCTGGCTGTGTGATTCCCCTCTCCCTTTCCTTCTCTCCCACAAACCGTGCCTTGCTACAAAGCTTGACCAAGCCTCTTCTCCCCAGCTGTTTCACCCTCCCCTTCTCTCCTCGCAACACCGAGCCGCCGCCGCCGATTCCTCATCGGAATGCTCCTCAACCGCACCATCCCGACCAAATTCCCTTAGCCCCATGCTTCCTCACCTCCTCCCCTAGTTCCCCAGCTTGATCCGGTCCAGCCCCGGCCACCCCCTCGCCGGAATTGCCCCCACCCCGAACCGCCCCTCACCGGCGCCACCCGAGCTTGGCCTCATCGTCGACAGCATCCTCCACCACCTCTTTGACTGATTCAAGTATGGGGATCACATCACCATCATCCCCTGGTGCTCGTGCGCGCGCTAGCTCCTCCTATTCGCCGGCCCTTCGCAGGGAACGGCGACGCGCCGCCACGGCCGCCGCACCTCCCCGTTGATAGCTCTGTTTCCCTGTTGCCCGTCGTGCACGTTCACCTCCACAGCAGTCCCTAAGTCCCATAGGTCCTGTCCGACCGGCTCCTTCCCGCCGGCGACCTCGCCGCCGGCGAGAACACGCACAGGCCGCACGGCCAGCTGCTGTCGAGGCCGGGCAGGGACTTGTCTGCGAGAAGAAGACTCTTTCCAGGGGTCCGAGCTCAAAAAGACCGAGACACACCCCCTTAGTAGTCTGTTATTTCATGTGTGTGTGTTGCTGCCTTGCAAAATTCTTAGAAAACCACAGAAAAATCCAAAAATTGTGAAATTAGTTTTGTTGGAAACTAGATTTCCAACCCTACAACTTTTGTTTATGAAGTTTGATATGAAACTAAATATTTTTGCACCTATTTTAAATCTAAGGTTAAAAGGTGTTTGGTACATAACTTCTACATTTTTACTTTGCTTCTCATGATTTTTAGCATGTAACCTTGTGTTAAAATTTCAAACCTAGCATTATTTTGTAGCTTAACTTCTTTTGAATTTGGGCAATTCAAATTTGAAATGTTAGCTAAGCATGTTCTGTAAACCTAATTAGTTAAGATCTTTTCGTCATACTCTAATGTGTTAATAATTAGTGTATAATTAAATTTCCAAAACTTTATGATCCTTTTTACTTAAGGTTTTGAATTTATATTTGGAATTCAAATTCAAATTCAAATGTTCTAGTTGCTGTTTGCAATAGATTCAGTGATATCCTCATGACTCCTTTATAAATGGTAATTCAAACCTAAACCCTTTTTATTTCATGAACTCTTGTGTGTTGACTTGGTTGAATTGTAACTTTTGTAATATAAGATCTTAAATTCAAATCTCGTCTTACTTAAATTATTGCATCTCATATAGAATCAACGACGCTCGACGACGGAGATTACGAGTTGGTCCTAGAACAAGACCAAGGGTTTTCTAAAGACTCCACACAAGCCGTCGAGGAACTAACTGAAGCCCCGAACCAAAGTTCGGAAGCCTCTGACACTCCTGCCCCCAACCCCAATCAAGAAGGCAAGCCCCGGTGCATAACCCAGTAATTAAATTACTACATTATGCAATCTTATACTTATATATTATATCCTGTATTAAGTCTAGGAGTTGAAATGGAACCCTAGATGCATTGATACTAGGAACCAATGTATTGAACCTGAGTCCATATCGGCTAGATGCTCTGCTAAATAGGACCGGTAAAAGTCGGGTGATTTCCTGTCACTCGCGCGATATAGGAGTTGCTTGTTTACAATTCGGCAATCACTATAAGGATCATGGACGGGGTCATGTGCAATATCGTGACCTGGAAGTTTGCCCCGTCTGTGTTGATAAAGTTGATAAGGTCGCAGCATGTGGTAGTGGTAGCTAAGCGTTTGAATGTACTAACCACATGCCGCGAAATATGGTAAGCGGTAAGCCTAGTAACCAATCGGCCCAGCAAGTGGACATACCTCCCACCACTCGATCTTTATTTTATGTTCACACGCACCGACGTGTGGGAGTACGTTCTGCAAGGCAGACAGGAATACGGGATCATGTAGTCGCGCTAGAGACGTATGTCCTGCACAATTGGTGTGCGTACGGTCCTGCAGTCGCTTGTGGTGGCCTGTCCACGACCCGGAATGAAAGGCAAACGGTTGCTTCGGAACGATCTTTTGATGTTTCAAGCATGTGTGTTAGGTTTACCTTGCAAGGTTTAAATTCGATTCAGAATCGTCCGCTTCTCACGAAGATTGAAACTGCTTATTCCTTCTGCCACATAGAGTAAAAAGTGTAATTGTTGATGGAATAAGCTTGATGGATGATAATATCTATCTTGCTTGTTTAGTATAGGTGCTTACCTAGATGGCTAATCAAGCTAGAATCTGAAAGCTAAAATTTAAGAGTAGGTTATACTCTTAGTTGCTTTTTAGCTAAAAATAACCCAGAACCCTTGCAATACCTTCATGAGTCTAGTTACGGGCTAAAGTATACCCAAACTCGGGTAAGCCTTGCTGAGTATTAGAATACTCAGCCATGCTAGTATCTGTTTCAGGTATAACTTTCGAGAACTCCATGGACAACCTTGCATGGCCAACTTCTGTACCTTTTGGCTGGTCCGTGGAGTGGGACCCGTCCCCGGCTGGCAGTGACCCTCCTGAGTGACACCAGGCCTTGGGCTAAGCATGGTGTCCACTATCGCGACGTGTGTAGTCGCGTAATCTTTTCCTTCCGCTGTGAGTTTGGACAAGCTTGTGACACTCAGGTAAATAGCATGGTCACACCCTAGAGTTTTAGTGTGTTGTCATGTGTAAAATGTGGTAGAGGTGTGTTTAAAATGTGCAATGCTAAGGAAAAGTGTTTAATTATATAATTATATTTTAACTAGAGGTCCTTTTGTGCTAAATGGGTAAAAATGGAGGGAAAAATTCAAAAGCATGAGGGTTGTTTTGCAAAAGATGGAAACTTGCGTTTAAATCGCAAATATATGTAAAACTACCCTTGGATATATGTGTAGTGTAGTTTTATTTATAGGATTTACATAAAGTTTGAAAATATTACTAAGTTTTATATTAACTTCAAAACTGTTGCTCTTCTGCAGATGAACCTTAAAGTAAAGTTGTAGAGCTTGAAAAACTATGCACTTTTGCTTTTGGGACCATCTCCATTTGAGCACCTGTTTAAAAGTTATAGATGCTTTACAGTGGAGTCTCTGTGTTTCTCTGAATTTGCGTTTCAGTCCTCTTCTTCTACCTCCCTCTCTTCCTCCCCTGCTTCTCCTCTGCTGCACGCCGCCGCCTGCGCTCGGTCCTGAGCGCCCCTCTGCGCCCCTCTGCGGCTTGCTCCACGCGTCGATCCATCCCTCCTCCCACCGCCCGCATTGCCCGCGTTGGCCGTCCCTTGCTCCTCCACGTCAGGCTGATGTCCCGAGCGGCTGCCACGCCGCCCTACCCGACCCGCCGGCGCCGCCCATGGTCTGCGCTTGCTGGGTGAACTCCTGCTCCCTTCCTTCTCTCCCGCAGGCCGTGTCTTGCTACAAAACCGAACCATGCTCCATCCTTCCGCTGCTTCTCCCCCTGTCTTCCTTCCTCGCGACCACTAAACATAGAGCCACCGCCGCACCCTTCTCACCGGAAATTTGTCGTGATCTTTCCCCTCCACCCAAATTCCTTCGGCCTACTGCTTCCTTGCCTCCTCCCCTAGCCCCTCGACCTGATCCGGTCCAACCCCGGCCATCCCCCTCGCCGGATTTGCCCCACCCCGTGCCGCCCCTCACCGGCGCCGCCCGTGATCGGCCTCGTCGTCGACATCACGCCCCGCCACCTAATCATCCAATCCAAGTATGGAAATCGCTTCTCCCTTGCCCACTGGTGCTCGTGCGCACGTTGGTTCCCCACGTTCGCAGGCCCTTCGCCGGGCACGGCGGCGCGCCGCCACGGCCGCCGCACCTCCCCGTCGATAGCTCGGCTTCCCTGTTGTCCACCGTGCGCGTACACCGTCACACCATCCCCTAGGTTCCGTAGGCCCTGCCCGACCGGCTCCTCCCCGCTGGCGACCTCGCCGCCGGCGAGAACACGCCGGAGGCCGAGCGGCCGGGCAATGTCCAGACGGGCAGGGATGTGTCCGTGAGAAAGAAACTTTTTCCAGGGGCCCGAACGCATAAAACCTAGACCCCCCCTCTCTAGTGGATCTATTATTTCATGTGTGTGTGTATTCTGTCTTGCAAAATTCATAGAAAATCACAGAAAAATCCAAAAATTGCAAAATTAGTTTTGTTGGAAACTAGATTTCAAGTCCTACAACTTTTCTTTATGAAGTTTGATATGAAACTAAATACTTTTGCATCTATTTTAAATCCAAGGTTAAAGGGTAATTAGTACATAACTTCTACATGTATGCTTTGTTGCTTATGAATTTTAATATGTAACTTTTATAAACTGTGTGTAACCTTGTATTAAAATTTCAAACCTAGATTTGTTTGGTAGCTTAACTTCTTTTAAATTTAGGCAATTCAAATTTGAAATTTTGGCTAAGCATGTTCTATAAACCTAATTAGTCAAGATCTCTTTGACATACTCTAATGTGTTAATATTTAATGTATAATCAAGTTTCCAAAACTTTATGACCCTTCTAACTTAAAGTTTTGAATTTAAATTTGGAATTCAAATTCAAATTCAAATGTTCCAGTTCCTGTTTGCACTAGATTTAGTGATATCCTCCTGACTCCTTTATAAATGGTGATTCAAATTTAAACCCTTTTTATTTCATGAACTCATGTGTGTTGACTCTGTTTGATTGTAACCTTGTTGTGAAGCAAGATTTTAAATTTAAAACTCATTTTTCTTAAATTGTTGCATCTCATATAGAATCGACGACGCTCAACGACGGAGATTACGAGTTGGTCTTAGGACAAGACCAAGGGTTTTTGGAAGACCCAACGCAAGTCGTCGAGGAACTAACTGAAGCCCCGAACCAAGGTTCGGAAGCCTCTGACACTCCTGCCCCCACCCCTACTCAAGAAGGTAAGCCCCGGACATGTCCCACTACTTTCTTTACACTGCAATTTGTATCTATTTATCTATACTGATGCATTACGTCCAGGAGTTGAAATGAAACCCTAGTTGCATAAAATCTTAGGAACCCAATGTATTGCACCCAAGTCCTTATCGGATAGATGCACCGCTAATAGGACCGGTAAAAGTCGAGTGATTTCCTGTCACTCGCGCGATATAGGAATTGCTTGTTTACCATTCTGCAGTCACTATAAGGATGACGGACAAGGTCATGTGGTGTACCATGACCTAAAGTTTTACCCTGTCTGTTTTTTTAAAAGATGGTAAGGTCGATATGTGTGGTAGTAGTGGCTAAGCGTTTGAAAGTACTAACCACATGCCGCGAAATATGGTAAGCGGTAAGCCTAGTAACCAATCGGCCCGGCAAGTGGACATACCTCCCACCACTCGATTTTATTTTATATTCACACGCACCGACGTGTGGGAGTACGTTCTGCAAGGCAGACAGGAATACGGGTTTTGTAGTCGCGCTACAGACGTATGTCCTGCACAATTGGTGTGCGTACGGTACTACAGTCGCTTTTGGTGGCCCTGATCCACGACCTGGAATGAGAGGCAAACGGTTGCTTTGGAACGATCTTTGGATGTTCCAAGCGTGTGTGTTAGGTTTACCTTGCAAGGTTGAATTCGATTCAGAATCGTCCGCTTCTCACGAAGATTGAGACTGCTTATCCCTTTTACCACATAGAGTAAGAAGTGTAACTATTGCTGGAATAATCCGGATGAATGATAATCTCTACCTTGCTTGCTAAGTGTAGGTGCTAATCTAGAATGAAAACCAACTAGAAAATGGAAGCTAAAACTTGAAAGTAGTTTATACTCTTTGTTGCTTTTCAGCTGAAAATAAACCCAGAGCCTTTACAATGCCATCATTTGTCTAGTTACGGGTTTAAGTATACCCAATCCCGGGTAAGCCTTGCTGAGTATTAGAATACTCAGTCTTGCTAGTACCATTTGCAGGTATAACCTTCGAGAGCCCCACGGACAACCCCACATGGCCAACTTCTGTTCCTTTGGGCTGGTCCGTGGAATGGGATCCGTCCCTGGCTGGCAGTGACCCTCCAGAATGACACCAGGCCTTGGGCTGAGCATGGTGTCAACCTTTGCGACGAAAGTAGTCGCGTGTTTGTTTCCCTTGCGCTGTGAACATAGACAAGCCGTCTCGCTTGTCAGTTTAAACATCGTTTGTGTAAATTTCATTTACAGTTGAACAAGGCTTGTAATAATGTTTACGTATCTGTAAATTATAAGTAATGAGTTGTGCTATGATTGTAAACTCGCCTTCGTGCGAGATAAACCTGCATCGATCCTGTTGAACCGTGGTTGTATCGGGCGGAGACCCGACAGACCAATGGGTTACACCGTTTGAAGTATGTTGGAGCCCTTAAGAGAGGACTTGCGTATTTGAGCCGGTGTAATTCAGGCGGTTCTGCCACAGCTGGTATCAGAGCTGTAGGTTTACCATTACAATTACAACAACTCTTAAAAAGTGTTTTCAGAATAAAATTTGGCCAACAAATGAATTTACAAACATGTGTTGGATTCGTTAAGGCTGTGCTTAGTTCGTAAAGCCCTAGGGATGTACATGGGAAATATCAGGTGGCAATTAGAGTATATATATAATCCTGACACGCAGCACTACTTTCTGTCAAAACTTAAATTCATGCATAACCCAACCTTACTTTTGGTAACGACACCTGCGATCGTGAGGTAAGACGGTAAGGATCCTCAGCCAACTGAGGGAGCTTGGCCTTCCTGTTGGTGATGCGAACCGAACGCTGAATCTCAAGCAATGGCCTACTTGAGATGCTGCCAATATATCAACTTAGGTTGAATATATTGGGAGTAGATGGTTCAGCGCAAGGTATGGCGATCGCTGTTCATGCCCCCGCATTTAGCGGTATCCCCCGTGAATACGTTGTTTCGATGATGTATGTTAACGTTGTCTGTACGGCGGTAATTGTACAGATGTTGTTTCTATAGTGAACAGTACTGTTTGGGGACACTTTCATGTCGTGCTGCCATGAAAGGTTCATGATATATATATGTGTTTTTCTGCAGGTACGCTAATCACGATTAATAGGTTAAGACGGATAGGATTTATCGACTATTTATTAGGGAGTGCCGTATGTGTTATGCCACCAAAACTAACTACGTAAGTCCGAAGTTATTCGGCAGTTGTTTGGGTTGTGAGGACGAATAGTACGTGCATGCATTATCGAATAAATGCAAAGTATGCTTCTGTTAAGGAAGAATAATGTGTTGTTCGTTTTTAGATCGGGTTGATAGGATTTTTATGATAGTCTTAAGTATCTTAGGTATCCATCTGATTTCCAGCCTTTGCTGTTATCAGTTTTGACTATCTTATTCCATTTATCTTGTGATTTCTCAGCAAGGTAAAAAGTCTCACCATTTGCATTCTTGTTGCAGATGGCAGCCCCTCTTAACGTCTTTTGGGATCCGGCAGGGCATCTCCACACAGATGCCTTGCATTGGGAAGGCTTTCCTCGCTTACTTTGGGAATCCTTAAGGACATTTGATTATACGGAACCTCTACAGTATGATGCGGTTGAATATCTAGAGGAAGGTGTTCACCGAGCCCGAGTCCGAATGGTTATCCCTCAACATCCTTTCCGTTCCCAGTGGCAGCCCATTGAAGTTATTGTGATGGGCTATCGTATAGTGGACACTATTGAAGGAGCCGCACTAGAGGCTATTTATCTTTTCTGCAGTCAACATCCAAGAGAAGTGGCTGGACAGCCGATCGGTTTATTTTCTACCACAGATCCCAAAGAGTCAGAATGGAATCTCAGGGTAATGCCTGAGAGTCACAGACTAGAAGGTCCAACCGAAGAAGCACTTCGAGGCATGATGCGGTTTGTGAATGTGCAGTATCACTATCAAATGTTACTACGTCGCGAAATGGGCCAGTTAGTTCATGCCGCGCGAAGTCATTTTAGGGAGGCGGACAGACTCATCACCCAAGTTGACCAACTTCGAGCTTTGGCAGTCGAGAAGGATGGGATCATTGCTGCCCGGAATGAGACTATTCAACACCGGGAGGACCAGATCAATGAAAGTGATGCGATAATTACTCAACGCAACACGATCATTGAATTTCTTCAAGAATAGATCCAAGATCTTATCCTCGAAGTTGATGATGCCAATGCGCACATAAATGAACTTCAACAGCAGCCTGCACCTCCGGTAGTACCAGCACCCGCAGAAGAAGAAGAGGAAGATCCGGAAGAAATCGAAGGAGTCTCCGAAATTGACTCTGAGCACGGAGACCCTGTTATCAGTCCCCATCATTCTTCTTCTGGTAGCCAGTCATTAGTGGGTAACTTAGATGACTTTTAGGTTGGGTGGATGCCAGTCTAGTTGTACTTAGTGTAGTAAAGTGTAAAATAGGTAGTGTGTAGTTTGCCTAGATCTGGGGCCACTTGTTGTATATGTGGTGGCATGTGTAGTTGAGTGATGGCTTGTAGTAGTCCAGGGGTGCTAATTGTGGCAGAACCAACCTGAATCATACCGGCTCAAGTACGCGAGTCCACTCCCGAGGGCTCCAACGTGCTTCAAACGGTATAATCCCTTGGCCTGTCGGGTAACGTCCCGATGAACCACCGATACACAGGATCAAATAAGGTTACCTCACACGAAGGTGAGTCCAGAGATACAATCACCATCACATTTTACATCACAGAGAATTACATTACAAGAGTTTCCAAAAGAAGTACGAATTTTTAAATTTAGAAAAGACATTACAAACTGTTAAGGCTATGGTTTCTAGCAGCGGAAAACATACGCGATGATTACAGCACGTCGTCAAGACAGATGTCATGCTAAGCCCAGGCACGACATCCCTCGAAATCATCGGTGTTGGCCGAGGACGGATCCCATTCCACGGACCAATCATCTGGGAGAGCACAGGGCCAAGACAGGGGAAGAGTAGGATCTTCAAAGGCTTTACCTGAAAAACATAAAATTAGCAAGGCTGAGTATACTAATACTCAGCAAGGCTTACCCGGGATTGGGTATACTTTAGCCCATAACTAGACTCATGGAGGTATTGTAAAGGCTCTGGGTTTATTTTCAGCTGAAAAGTAACAAAGAGTATGAACTATTTTCAAGTTTTAGCTTTCATTTTCTAGTTGAGTATTTATTCTAGATTAGCACCTACACTAAGCAAGCAAGGTAGTGATTATCATCCATCAAGATTATCCATCATTAGTTCCACTTTTTACTCAATGTGGTAAAAGTGATAAGAAGTCTCAAGCATCGTGAGAGGCGGACGATTCGAATCGAATTTTTAACCTTGCAAGGTAAACCTAACACACACGCTTGGGAATACCGGCAGGGCGTTCCGAAGCAACCGTTTACCTTCCATTCCGACTCGTGGGCAGGCCACCACAAGCGACTTGCAGGACCGTACGCACATCACTCGTGCAGGACATACGTCTGTAGCGCGACTACAAAACCTGTATTCCTGTCTGCCATGCAGAACGTACTCCCACAGGTCGGTGCGTGTGAACATAACGTAAAGATCGAGTGGTGGAAATATACCCACTTGCCGGGCCGATCGGTTACTAGGCTTACCGCTTTACCATATTTCGCGGCATGTGGCTAGTACTGTTCAAACGCTTAGCCACCACTACCATACATTTCGGCCTTAAAACTTTTATCAAAACAGACAGGGCAAACTTCCAGGTCATGATACAGCCCATGACCCTGTCCGTCATCCTTATAGTGATTGCAGTATTGTAAACAGATAACTCCTATATCGCGCGAGTGACAGGAAATCACCCGACTTCTACCGGTCCTATTAGCGGAGCGTCTAAACGATAAGGACTCGGGAGCATTACATTGGATTCCTAGGATTCATGCATCTAGGGTTTCACTTCAATTCCTAGACTTTATGCAAGATATAATATAGATAGACATAGATGGCAGCGTAAATAAAATAGTGGGATATGTCCGGAGCTTGCCTTTACTGGTGGGACTGAAGTCAGAAATGTCAATATCTTCCGAACTTTGGTTCGGGGCTTCAGTCAGTTCCTTGGTGACGTTCATTTGGTCTTCAGGAACATCCTCCGTAGACTTCTAGGAGATCTCGTAGGTACCGTTGCCGAAGTAGTCGTATCTACATGTAATGCAACATTCCATTCAAGCGTGCACACAAAACTATTTTATTTCACAGCAAAGTTGCAATCCAGCACTCATATAACACACTATTTACGTAACAACCAAAAAGATCTGAAACTAAACTTAGATAGAGCTTTGGAAGGATAACTAATTAGAATTGGCTACTTGTTGAGGGTTACAATAGAGCCGATTGAAAACAACAGAGGTTTAGCCGATGGAAAGGTGCATCGATTTCCTAGGTGATCGATAAAAGCATCGATTACCCTGGCAGAAGGATGATTCCTAAAACAGTTGTCTTAACTGAGATGTGCTTAGGTGTTATCTAGGTAACTAAGTGTGGTTGTATCGACTCGATTACGTCAGCACAACAATTGAGTGACGTATAGCCGAAAGGAGTGTGATTGAGGGTACATGACCGATAGATATAGATAGCCGATCTCTCAGTCGATAAATCGACTGATAGAAGTGTATAGATAAGGGTGGGAAAACTAAGGATCGATCGGCCGTGTTTGACCGATATGGAAAACGACTAGAATCGGCTTGGATCGGCCGATAGCAAGAACCCTAAGATTGTGGGTGTCTTTTCGATACATCGTCTCTGTGCAGTCGATGTAGGACAGAACAAAAGAATTGTATCGGCAATAGCCGATACTAGAAAGATAACAATCGTATCAGTTAACCAGCCGATGGTAGAAGCATACCAAAAGAAATGCATCGGCTGATAACTGTTACACAGAAGTATTCTAAACTCAAAGGAAACGGATGTTTAGCGGTTGGGTTGATAACCTGACACTGAAGCATAGTTGTCGAGACGTATTAGCTAAGTAGCATATACACATGGACTAACAGGAATCCTTATACGAAAAAGGGTCTTAAGAAGGTTGCAATCAAGACGAGAACAATGTCTTGATGGCAGGCATATGAGCGTTTGTGTGATGTATTAACTAATTACCACACTTTTCCACTTGAAACATACATCCTATGATTTATCTTTCAGCTAAAACACATGCATACATTATATGGTACAAACAAAGCATTCATTCCCTAACGTTTAACCTAGACCACAGATCAAGATTTTCAATTCAAGAGCATAACACAAACTTGTAAATGTTCCCTGATTTGAAATAAAGAAAGTTTTGAAAATTTTACAAAGGACACCCTAGAACTTTCTAAAACATAGCAATCAAGTCCCTGGTCCGGGAAAACAGTTAATAGGAAGTTAACGACAATATTCCGGCAAAGGAATCGCCGGCATTAGAAAGGTTCAGCAGGTCAGGGCAAACCTTGGTTATGGAGAAGAACAGACGGAAGGTGATTTTCCGTGGCGAACAGGATTGGCGCGGAGAAAAGTTCGACGGTGACGAGATTCCGTGGTTGATGAAGAAGTTTGCCGAGAATGGTTGTAGTGGGTGGAAGATGGCCGAAGGAGTAGTCTCCGTGGTGACTCATGGTCTTGCTCGGTGATCGACGAGGAATAGGAGCTGCAGGATGCCGTGAATCCCTGGGACGAAACGATGGAGCCGAATGGGTTCGCTGTGCCATCTCCTCCGCGAATCTCAGGGTTTTTCCTTGCTCCCGGACTGAACTTCCTTTGTTCACGTACCCTTAGCTCTTGATCTGCTCGCGCGTGGTCTGTCGTCTTGCTCGCGCTCACGCTTACGGAATCGAACCGAGCCGACCACTGGTAGAACACTCTCGTTCGCATTCGCGAACGTGCCGGTTCAATTCCTCTCGAACCTCCGCATGGATCAAGAGAGCTCGCCGTACCTGGTTGCACCTAATTCCTCCGAGCTTGTCACCCCTGGATATAGCCTTCGCTTCGTCGCCTTTTCTTTCGGCTCGTCACGCCATAACCATTTCTCCGCCTTCGCGAGGACCGTGGTTCACTTGCCTTAGGGTCGTGCCTTTCGTTGTCCTCTCCTCAACGGCCTCCGATCGATGTGTTGTACATCTCCGCAGTTGGCATCACTCCTCCCGCGGCCAGCATTTCGTCGAACACCTTAATTGCATCTTCGATACGGCCACATCGCCGGTCCTGGCGCAGGGGCTCGGCGTCGCTTGCTTCGGCCTTGCTGCATTGCTCTCGCGTACGCTCGAACCGCGCGCGTCCTTGGCCCGCATGGCGTTGCCGCTCACGCGTCTGAATCCGTTCTACGCGCCACTGCTTGCTCCGGGCCGCCCAACACCTGCACACACCGCCAGCTTCCGCGCGTCACTGCGCGCACGTTCGTGCGACCCGCTCGGCGCCGCTCACATTCCTGTCGCTTCAGCACCTGCACCGGCTCTCCAGCACACGAGCTCCTGCATCGCCTACACCATGTCGCTCCCGCTCCCGTGCTCGCTTGACGCCAGTGCTCGCACATGCCTGCTCCCGCGCGCGTTCCGCACACCATCCTCCATCGCATGCCTCCGCTTGTGCCGTTCCACATCCGCGCTCTGCCAGCACCTAGGCGCCGCTCACCCAGTTCCTACCGCGGCCGCCTCTTCTGCTTGCGGCGGCCCTCGCCTGCTCCAGTTCACGCCATCCACCACTGTGCCGAGCCACTGCCGTCCGCGTGCCTTCACTCGCCGCGCGCGCTCCGTTCTGGCCGCCAGCCCGCCGTCGGCGTCCGCCTGCGCTCACCCGGGCCCGCCGCTCCGCGCGCTGCCGCTGCTCACGCGCGGTCACCCGTGCGCCACCGGCTCCCGCAGCCCGCGCTCGCCGAGCCGCCACGCGTGCCCCGCGCCGGCCCCGTACCGCGCGCCGCCGGAACAGCGCTGAGCCGCTACCGCCCGCTCGGCCCGGGCCTGCCTGCCGCGCGCGCCGCTCCAGCTTCCGCGCTGGCGCTGCCCCGCCGCCGCCAGCGCCCGCCTGCGCCTGGGCCCGCCACCTGCGCGCGCCCTGCGCGCTCGCGCTCGGGCCGAGCCGCCGCCGCCGCCGCTCCAACGCCCAGCGCCTGGGCCGCGCGCTCCCGCGCGCTCGCGCTCGGGCCGTCGCCCGCCCGGCCCCGAGCGCCCGCCGCCTGCGCTTGCTGCCTGCTCCGGTCGGTGGAGGAGAGAGGGGAGGAACAAAAAAGAAAGGAGCAGAGAGGTGCTGCCGGCCAAGAAACAAAGAAGCGCCAGGGAGAAGATAAGGCAGAGAGAGAAAGAATAGAGGAGAAAGGGAAAACAGATTTCCCAAGGACTTATACGCGATTTCAGAAAACTGCAGGTGCTCGTCTGTAAAACCAAAATTTCCTGTTGATTTAAAACCCAAATGAAGAAATGCCCAAAACGAAAGTTGGAGAGTTTCTCGAACTCTACAACATTGCTTTAGGGCTCAAGTTCAAAAACTCAAAATTTACATTTTTATATGTGAATCTTTGAACAAAAGTCGGATTTGAATTGCTTTTGTCCTAGAAATGTAATTCATAAAATTTCAGGACTTAAATGCCAGCATTTATGACACGTCATAATGACGGGATAGACTCGTCATGATGACTTGCACTTTTACACTTTAGCCCTGAGTAAATTTGAAAGTTACTTTTGTAAATCAAACATTTGCATAAAAGGACTTGTACTTTTATAAAATCACATAAATACCCTTATTTTTACCACTTTACCCAAAAAATTTTACATATTTCATCGCACGCATTTCCAATGCAACTTTTGAGTAAATATATATATATATTTTTTTTACAAAACATAAGGTATGACAACTATATTTACAAAACCACCCTTTACTTATTTCAAAATTACCTTCCATCCAAACACATTTTGCAAAAACAACCCTAGGTTTTCTGTAATTACAAAAATACCCCTTTTTACTTGCACTTTGAAATTTTCAAAAACTTCACACAAACACACATAAGCTTTATACAAACACACACATATTTCACACTAACAAAATATATCTAGTATTGCAAATACACGAACCGTCACATCCTCCCCCCCTAAAAAGAATCTCGTCCCGAGATTCGGACGAAAGGCTCTAAGGGGAAGAGAAGTGAATCACACACCAAAAGTGGCAAAAACAATCACACCAGAGAAGGTTGAGGTTGACGACGAGAGCATGACGAGATGAGCATAACGAGAGCATGAAGAGATGGTACATAGATGAGTTTAACAAGATAAGAGATTATACATAAGGACGATAAATGTCGATGACATTCATCACAATGCTTATGAATAGAAAGGGAAGATAGTACGAAGGATTGATGAGTGATGTTTGAAATATTCTTGCTCAGAGTTCATTATCTGAATAGTTTAGAGGATGTTGATTGCAAAACATGCCTATTTAGACCGATGCAATTAAGGGATGATGACAAAATGCTCTACTCAGAGTGCAATGCTCGATATATAACCATGAATGTGATGCACTGTTGAAATGTATGATTGCAATGATGGTGCAACATGAGGATGGAGGATTCCATGCACGATTGAAATGGTGCATATGACACAATGCAATTACCATGATGCAATGCTTACACCATGATGCCAGGATGATGATACTTGCAATGTATGCACGTATGAAATGCATGAAGTATGATGCATACTTTCACGAGCTGATGATGCACGTGACTCACGCCCTACAACCGTTCTCTCATAACTAACACCTGGGTAGCTCTATATCCTTAAGCGAGGATCAAAAGTTAGGACACTAGTAAGGTTGCATAAGAAGAGTTTGCAGTGGGGTTACGTCACATTTACCTAGTCACCAGTGCGCCCCTAATGGCTCAATCATATGGCTGCAGCACACATGAGGCCTTAGGTTCCGACACGGCATCATGGTCATGTGATTAAGCACCACCACAAAAGAGGAATAATAACCTTGTAGTGCCAACAGCAACAAGATGGATCTTAGGAAACCGAAGACAACCCAAAGCTATACTAAAGGCGCACCCGTTAGTCAGTCTACGGATCTTCGATGACAATGCAACACCATGCATTGACCAAAGATGGTATGGGTTATGATGCATGACTTTTGCTGGGAGAATTGCATCCAAAAAGTAATTGTTGTCATAAATCTTTTTAATTTATCCAAAAGCATCTGAGTAAGAATTGAAGATACATCTTTTCGGATGTTGTAACCAGAATAGCCAACAATGTAAGGTACAACATCATGAAAGGATGGATGAATCACTGAATGATGGATTGAAGGGTTTGTTGATGATTATCAAGGTTTAACCATCAAAGAAAAAACTCAGTGCTTCTGCCGAAACAGATTCAAAGCAAGATCAAGGATTTAATTTAGCGGTCAAGCTAAGATCGGTGATAAGATCCAAACATGACCCATCCCACTGGATTCATAAAAGATCTTCTCACTTCAGGTTAGCCTAGCAGATTACGTTGGCTCCTACCACACAGAGTCAAAACAGGCATTCAGATACAAGCACATGTTTCAGTACATCAACGTAACAACCAAGGCAATCAGATCAATCCAAGAGGTCAGGATGCATGCACGTTCTACACGTCCTCACAACCAAAAATAATTGCCAAGTAACCTTGGACTTACGTGGTTAATTACGGTGGCATCATATAAATACGTCTCTCCCTATATATATACTAGTCGTTCTTACGTTCAAGCTTACGTAACGGGGTTAGTGTACCTGCAGAAAACACAGTATGTATATACTGAACCTTTCATGCCAGCATGTCATGAAAGCGTCCCCAATCATTACTGTTCACTATAGAAACAGCATCTGTACAATTACCACCGTACAGACAACGTTAACATACGTTATCGAGATAACGTATTCACGGGGGTACCGCAAAATGCGGGGGTATGATCTGCGATCGCCATACCCTGCGCCGAACCATATACTCCCAATATAATCAACCGAAGTTGGTATATTGGCAGCATCTCAAGTAGGCCACTGCTTGAGAAACAGCGTTCGGTTCGCATCACCGACGGGAAGGCCAAGCTCCCTCAGTTGGCTGAGGATCCTTACCTTCTTACCTCATCATCGAAGGTGTCATTACAGAATGTAAGGTTGGGTTGTGCATGAATTTAAGTTTTAACAGAAAAGTAATGCTGGTAGTTAGAGTTATATATATATATATACAGCCACCTCTATTTCCCTCATAAGCATTACCCTAGGGCTTTACGTACTAAGCTCAATCCTTAACGAATCCAACGTAGTTTTGCCAAACATTTTGTAGGTCAAACTTTTATACTGAAAGCATTTTTAAGGTAAAATGTATCTCCAGAGTAACCTTATAGCTCTGATACCAGCTGTGGCAGAACCAACCTGAATCATACCGGCTCAAGTACGCGAGTCCACTCCCGAGGGCTCCAACGTGCTTCAAACGGTATAATCCCTTGGCCTGTCGGGTAACGTTCCGATGAACCACCGATACACAGGATCAAATAAGGTTACCTCACACGAAGGTGAGTCCAGAGATACAATCACCATCACATTTTACATCACAGAGAATTACATTACAAGAGTTTCCAAAAGAAGTACGAATTTTTAAATTTAGAAAAGACATTACAAACTGTTAAGGCTATGGTTTCTAGCAGCGGAAAACATACGCGATGATTACAGCACGTCGTCAAGACAGATGTCATGCTAAGCCCAGGCACGACATCCCTCGAAATCATCGGTGTTGGCCGAGGACGGATCCCATTCCACGGACCAATCATCTGGGAGAGCACAGGGCCAAGATAGGGGAAGAGTAGGATCTTCAAAGGCTTTACCTGAAAAACATAAAATTAGCAAGGCTGAGTATACTAATACTTAGCAAGGCTTACCCGGGATTGGGTATACTTTAGCCCATAACTAGACTCATGGAGGTATTGTAAAGGCTCTGGGTTTATTTTCAGCTGAAAAGTAACAAAGAGTATGAACTATTTTCAAGTTTTAGCTTTCATTTTCTAGTTGAGTATTTATTCTAGATTAGCACCTACACTAAGCAAGCAAGGTAGTGATTATCATCCATCAAGATTATCCATCATTAGTTCCACTTTTTACTCAATGTGGTAAAAGGGATAAGCAGTCTCAAGCATCGTGAGAGGCGGACGATTCGAATCGAATTTTTAACCTTGCAAGGTAAACCTAACACACACGCTTGGGAATACCGGCAGGGCGTTCCGAAGCAACCGTTTACCTTTCATTCCGACTCGTGGGCAGGCCACCACAAGCGACTTGCAGGACCGTACGCACATCACTCGTGCAGGACATACGTCTGTAGCGCGACTACAAAACCTGTATTCCTGTCTGCCATGCAGAACGTACTCCCACAGGTCGGTGCGTGTGAACATAACGTAAAGATCGAGTGGTGGAAATATACCCACTTGCCGGGCCGATCGGTTACTAGGCTTACCGCTTTACCATATTTCGCGGCATGTGGCTAGTACTGTTCAAACGCTTAGCCACCACTACCATACATTTCGGCCTTAAAACTTTTATCAAAACAGACAGGGCAAACTTCCAGGTCATGATACAGCCCATGACCCTGTCCGTCATCCTTATAGTGATTGCAGTATTGTAAACAGACAACTCCTATATCGCGCGAGTGACAGGAAATCACCCGACTTCTACCGGTCCTATTTAGCAGAGCGTCTAAACGATAAGGACTCGGGAGCATTACATTGGATTCCTAGGATTCATGCATCTAGGGTTTCACTTCAATTCCTAGACTTTATGCAAGATATAATATAGATAGACATAGATGGCAGCGTAAATAAAATAGTGGGATATGTCCGGAGCTTGCCTTTACTGGTGGGACTGAAGTCAGAAATGTCAATATCTTCCGAACTTTGGTTCGGGGCTTCAGTCAGTTCCTTGGTGACGTTCATTTGGTCTTCAGGAACATCCTCCGTAGACTTCTAGGAGATCTCGTAGGTACCGTTGCCGAAGTAGTCGTATCTACATGTAATGCAACATTCCATTCAAGCGTGCACACAAAACTATTTTATTTCACAGCAAAGTTGCAATCCAGCACTCATATAACACACTATTTACGTAACAACCAAAAAGATCTGAAACTAAACTTAGATAGAGCTTTGGAAGGATAACTAATTAGAATTGGCTACTTGTTGAGGGTTACAATAGAGCCGATTGAAAACAACAGAGGTTTAGCCGATGGAAAGGTGCATCGATTTCCTAGGTGATCGATAAAAGCATCGATTACCCTGGCAGAAGGATGATTCCTAAAACAGTTGTCTTAACTGAGATGTGCTTAGGTGTTATCTAGGTAACTAAGTGTGGTTGTATCGACTCGATTACGTCAGCACAACAATTGAGTGACGTATAGCCGAAAGGAGTGTGATTGAGGGTACATGACCGATAGATATAGATAGCCGATCTCTCAGTCGATAAATCGACTGATAGAAGTGTATAGATAAGGGTGGGAAAACTAAGGATCGATCGGCCGTGTTTGACCGATATGGAAAACGACTAGAATCGGCTTGGATCGGCCGATAGCAAGAACCCTAAGATTGTGGGTGTCTTTTCGATACATCGTCTCTGTGCAGTCGATGTAGGACAGAACAAAAGAATTGTATCGGCAATAGCCGATACTAGAAAGATAACAATCGTATCAGTTAACCAGCCGATGGTAGAAGCATACCAAAAGAAATGCATCGGCTGATAACTGTTACACAGAAGTATTCTAAACTCAAAGGAAACGGATGTTTAGCGGTTGGGTTGATAACCTGACACTGAAGCATAGCTGTCGAGACGTATTAGCTAAGTAGCAGATACACATGGACTAACAGGAATCCTTATACGAAAAAGGGTCTTAAGAAGGTTGCAATCAAGACGAGAACAATGTCTTGATGGCAGGCATATGAGCGTTTGTGTGATGTATTAACTAATTACCACACTTTTCCACTTGAAACATACATCCTATGATTTATCTTTCAGCTAAAACACATGCATACATTATATGGTACAAACAAAGCATTCATTCCCTAACGTTTAACCTAGACCACAGATCAAGATTTTCAATTCAAGAGCATAACACAAACTTGTAAATGTTCCCTGATTTGAAATAAAGAAAGTTTTGAAAATTTTACAAAGGACACCCTAGAACTTTCTAAAACATAGCAATCAAGTCCCTGGTCCGGGAAAACAGTTAATAGGAAGTTAACGACAATATTCCGGCAAAGGAATCGCCGGCATTAGAAAGGTTCAGCAGGTCAGGGCAAACCTTGGTTATGGAGAAGAACAGACGGAAGGTGATTTTCCGTGGCGAACAGGATTGGCGCGGAGAAAAGTTCGACGGTGACGAGATTCCGTGGTTGATGAAGAAGTTTGCCGAGAATGGTTGTAGTGGGTGGAAGATGGCCGAAGGAGTAGTCTCCGTGGTGACTCATGGTCTTGCTCGGTGATCGACGAGGAATAGGAGCTGCAGGATGCCGTGAATCCCTGGGACGAAACGATGGAGCCGAATGGGTTCGCTGTGCCATCTCCTCCGCGAATCTCAGGGTTTTTCCTTGCTCCCGGACTGAACTTCCTTTGTTCACGTACCCTTAGCTCTTGATCTGCTCGCGCGTGGTCTGTCGTCTTGCTCGCGCTCACGCTTACGGAATCGAACCGAGCCGGCCACTGGTAGAACACTCTCGTTCGCATTCGCGAACGTGCCGGTTCAATTCCTCTCGAACCTCCGCATGGATCAAGAGAGCTCGCCGTACCTGGCTGCACCTAATTCCTCCGAGCTTGTCACCCCTGGATATAGCCTTCGCTTCGTCGCCTTTTCTTTCGGCTCGTCACGCCATAACCATTTCTCCGCCTTCGCGAGGACCGTGGTTCACTTGCCTTAGGGTCGTGCCTTTCGTTGTCCTCTCCTCAACGGCCTCCGATCGATGCGTTGTACATCTCCGCAGTTGGCATCACTTCTCCCGCGGCCAGCATTTCGTCGAACACCTTAATTGCATCTTCGATACGGCCACATCGCCGGTCCTGGCGCAGGGGCTCGGCGTCGCTTGCTTCGGCCTTGCTGCATTGCTCTCGCGTACGCTCGAACCGCGCGCGTCCTTGGCCCGCATGGCGTTGCCGCTCACGCGTCTGAATCCGTTCTACGCGCCACTGCTTGCTCCGGGCCGCCCAACACCTGCACACACCGCCAGCTTCCGCGCGTCACTGCGCGCACGTTCGTGCGACCCGCTCGGCGCCGCTCACATTCCTGTCGCTTCAGCACCTGCACCGGCTCTCCAGCACACGAGCTCCTGCATCGCCTACACCATGTCGCTCCCGCTCCCGTGCTCGCTTGACGCCAGTGCTCGCACATGCCTGCTCCCGCGCGCGTTCCGCACACCATCCTCCATCGCATGCCTCCGCTTGTGCCGTTCCACATCCGCGCTCTGCCAGCACCTAGGCGCCGCTCACCCAGTTCCTACCGCGGCCGCCTCTTCTGCTTGCGGCGGCCCTCGCCTGCTCCAGTTCACGCCATCCACCACTGTGCCGAGCCACTGCCGTCCGCGTGCCTTCACTCGCCGCGCGCGCTCCGTTCTGGCCGCCAGCCCGCCGTCGGCGTCCGCCTGCGCTCACCCGGGCCCGCCGCTCCGCGCGCTGCCGCTGCTCACGCGCGGTCACCCGTGCGCCACCGGCTCCCGCAGCCCGCGCTCGCCGAGCCGCCACGCGTGCCCCGCGCCGGCCCCGTACCGCGCGCCGCCGGAACAGCGCTGAGCCGCTACCGCCCGCTCGGCCCGGGCCTGCCTGCCGCGCGCGCCGCTTCAGCTTCCGCGCTGGCGCTGCCCCGCCGCCGCCAGCGCCCGCCTGCGCCTGGGCCCGCCACCTGCGCGCGCCCTGCGCGCTCGCGCTCGGGCCGAGCCGCCGCCGCCGCCGCTCCAACGCCCAGCGCCTGGGCCGCGCGCTCCCGCGCGCTCGCGCTCGGGCCGTCGCCCGCCCGGCCCCGAGCGCCCGCCGCCTGCGCTTGCTGCCTGCTCCGGTCGGTGGAGGAGAGAGGGGAGGAACAAAAAAGAAAGGAGCAGAGAGGTGCTGCCGGCCAAGAAACAAAGAAGCGCCAGGGAGAAGATAAGGCAGAGAGAGAAAGAATAGAGGAGAAAGGGAAAACAGATTTCCCAAGGACTTATACGCGATTTCAGAAAACTGCAGGTGCTCGTCTGTAAAACCAAAATTTCCTGTTGATTTAAAACCCAAATGAAGAAATGCCCAAAACGAAAGTTGGAGAGTTTCTCGAACTCTACAACATTGCTTTAGGGCTCAAGTTCAAAAACTCAAAATTTACATTTTTATATGTGAATCTTTGAACAAAAGTCGGATTTGAATTGCTTTTGTCCTAGAAATGTAATTCATAAAATTTCAGGACTTAAATGCCAGCATTTATGACACGTCATAATGACGGGATAGACTCGTCATGATGACTTGCACTTTTACACTTTAGCCCTGAGTAAATTTGAAAGTTACTTTTGTAAATCAAACATTTGCATAAAAGGACTTGTACTTTTATAAAATCACATAAATACCCTTATTTTTACCACTTTACCCAAAAATTTTTACATATTTCATCGCACGCATTTCCAATGCAACTTTTGAGTAAATATATATATATATATATTTTACAAAACATAAGGTATGACAACTATATTTACAAAACCACCCTTTACTTATTTCAAAATTACCTTCCATCCAAACACATTTTGCAAAAACAACCCTAGGTTTTCTGTAATTACAAAAATACCCCTTTTTACTTGCACTTTGAAATTTTCAAAAACTTCACACAAACACACATAAGCTTTATACAAACACACACATATTTCACACTAACAAAATATATCTAGTATTGCAAATACACGAACCGTCACACTAATGTAAGATATAAGGACCACCAGTGTTCATATAGTAATCCAAATCTTGTGTTTTATTATCTTCCTTTATCTTCTTGCACCTGAATGAGTGGATTGAATGGAGCATATGAATCGCATTCCTGTTTGGTAATTGTATATCATCTGAAATTTTGAGTAAAGATGTAATTGATAATGGATATCCCCTTTATTTCAGATGGTTGGAGCTACTCGCGGAACCCCGGAAGGATTCCGGACAAATCAGGCCAGTGGTTCTCAGCAATCACCACCCCCACCTCCAAATCTGGCCGAAGTCATGGCCCGACAAACAGAACTCCTTAACCAGATTGTGCAAGCTCAAATGGGCCATTTCCGTCAGCAATCCCGAGGCCGAGATGAACCTCTATTGGCCAGTTATCAAGATTTCCTTAGTACTCAGCCTCCATTATTTCACAAGGCGGATGAACCCCTCGACACCGATGCCTGGCTCCGCACCATCGAGTCCAAGTTCGCTTTATTGCTAGCTCCATGTTCGGATGAGAACAAGACGCTCTTTGCAGCCCAACAGCTCCGTGGTACAGCTCGTTTATGGTGGGATCATTTTTATGCCATGCAGCCTGCAGATCATGTCGTCACCTGGGATGAGTTCCGGACTGCATTTCGAGCGCATCACATACCTGAAGGACTCATTGAGTGAAAGCTCAATGAATTTTTGAATTTGACTCAAGGAACACGCACCGTGATGCAATACGCACAAGCTTTCAACCACTTGTGCCAATATGCAGGGTATCATGCGGACAGTGATGCCCGCAAAAGGGATCGCTTTCGCCGAGGCCTGAATACCAAACTTAAAGAACGACTGAATTTGGTGATAGTTTCAATGAGCTAGTCAACATGGCTATCACCCAGGAGGACTGCATCTTAGCCCACAGGGCAGAAAAGAAAAGAAAGACCCCAACAGGGCCTGCAACTTCTCAACTCTCAAGGTATCGGTTGGTCCCAAGCACTGCTCCTCGAGCCCCGCCTCGAAGTAATATGCCTGGCAGATGGGTAGCTAGACGACCCCAACAGGCACGATTTAACCGACCACCGACACCTCAACCTCAGCAGCAGTAACAACAAGGCCCGCGGCCGAGCTTTCCACCAGCCAATCAAGGAAACAGCAACTATCGCTGTTTCAATTGTGGAAGCCCGTCCCACTTCATCAAGGATTGCCCTCAACCTAGAAAGTCTTTCCAAGGGCAAACATCCAGTTCTACCAGCCAGGGCAAGGGCAAGAAACAGGTGGTCCAGGTCCGCCAAGGAAGGGTGAACCTCGCCACACTCTCCGAACTCCCCGAAGGGACACCGATAATGACGGGTACATTTTCTATCCACCATTACCCCGTTGTTATTCTTTTTGATACTGGTGCTACCCATAGCTTTATCAGTACAAAATTTGGGACCAAAATGGGCTTGGATATCTATCCTACTGATGGAGATTATAAGATAATAACTCCAGGTGGAAAGGTTATATCAAATCAAATTTTTAGAAAGGTACCACTTCAACTGGGTAGTCAATTGATGAAAATGGACTTACTTCTGTTAGACCTAGAAGGAATGGATGTTCTTTTAGGTATGAATTGGATGATCCAGTACCGTGTGTCCTTAGATATCTCTTCTCGAATTGTGGAAATAGATTCACCTGAGTATGAGCCAACCATTCTCTATCTTCCACAACAGCAATACCTTAATCCTTGCACTTATGCTGCAACTGGAATCAAGTTAGAAGATATCCCTGTCGTCTGTGAGTATCCCGATGTCTTTCCAGACGATTTGCCTGGAATGCCCCCAGATAGAGATATCAAGTTTATCATAGAACTCCAACCTGGCACAGCCCCTATTTCTAAGAAATCTTATCATATGCCTCCTAATGAGTTGGCCGAATTGAAAATCCAACTCCAAGACCTCTTAGACAAAGGTTTTATTCGTCCAAGTGCATCACCATGGGGTTGTCCAGCTTTGTTTGTGAAGAAGAAAGATAATAGCTTAAGGCTATGTGTGGACTACCGTCCTCTCAATGCGGTAACAATCAAAAATAAGTATCCCCTACCCAGCATTGATATTCTCTTCGATCAGTTAGCCGGAGCCGAGGTATTTTCTAAAATAGATCTTCGTTCCAGCTATCATCAAATTAAGATTCGACCCAGTGATATTCCAAAAACAGCTTTCTCCACTCGATATGGTCTATACGAGTATCTAGTCATGTCGTTTGGTCTTACCATTGCTCCTGCCTATTTCATGTATCTCATGAATTCGGTCTTCATGCAAGAGCTCGACAAATTTGTTGTGGTCTTTATTGATGACATTCTAATCTATTCTAAAAATCCGGATGATCATGCTAAACATCTTCATATTATTCTTCAGCGATTAAGAGACCACCGTCTGTATGCCAAATTCTCCAAGTGCGAGTTTTGGTTGCATACAGTGAAATTTCTGGGCCATACCATTTCTGGTGATGGAATATTCATTGATCCTAGTAAGGTGCAAGAAGTGATGGATTGGCAACCTCCAATGTCAGTCCATCCGATTCGTAGTTTTCTCGGTCTAGCTGGCTATTATTGTCGCTTCATTCCTGACTTCTCTAGAATAGCCAAACCTATAACCAAACTACTAAAGAAAGGTGTGAAATTCTCATGGGATCAAAAATGTGAAGATGCATTTCATATTCTCAGAGATCGTCTTACGACTGCTCCAGTCTTAGCTCAACCAGATGTGTCAAAACCCTTTGACATCTATTGTGATGCTTCAGGAACCGGACTTGGTTGTGTACTTATGCAAAACAACCGAGTAATTGCATATGCATCACAAGCACTTAGGGTTCATGAACAAAACTACCCTACCCATGATCTCGAACTTGCAGCTGTTATTCATGCCCTAAAGATCTGGAGACACCATCTGATGGGTACGAAGTGTCATATTTACACTGACCATAAAAGCCTCAAGTATATCTTTACCCAAGCAGATCTGAATATGAGGCAAAGGCGCTGGCTAGAACTTATCAAAGATTATGACTTGGAAGTGCATTATCATCCAGGCAAGGCCAATGTCGTTGCGGATACCCTCAGTCGCAAAGCGCATTGTTCTTGCCTATCTGTTGAAGCGTTCAACGAGACTCTCTGTTGGGAAATGAGAAAGCTCAACCTAGAAATCATTCCTCAAGGTGACTTAAACCATCTTTTGGTTGAAGCCACACTTAAAGATAGCATTGTTCTAGCGCAACAGCGTAATAAAGGGATCAGAATCATTAAACAAAAGATAATGCACGGAGAAGGGAAATATAAATGCTTCCGAGTAGATCCTAAAGGAGTTTTATGGTTCAACGAACGTATTGTTGTACCCAAGGATCATAAGCTCCGTAAGCAAATAATGGACGAGGCTCACCTGTCCAAATTCTCTATGCATCCTGGCAGTACGAAGATGTATCAGGATCTGAAACAGAACTTTTGGTGGACTCGTATGAGATGAGAGATTGCCAAGTATGTGTCGAAATGTGATATCTGCAAAAGAGTCAAAGCCAGTCATCTGAAGACTGCTGGTATCCTTCAACCTCTACCCATTCCCTCGTGGAAGTGGGAGGATATCAGTATGGACTTTATTGTTGGCCTGCCCAACACTTCTCTGAGGCATGATTCTATTTGGGTAATCGTTGATCGATTAACCAAGACTGCACATTTCCTTCCCGTGCATACTACGTATATTGCCAAAAAGTATGCCGAGATCTATTAGATCAAATTGTTCGTCTTCATGGAGTACCTAAAATGATCATTTCTAATCGTGGAGCACAATTCGTTGCTCAATTCTGGGAACAACTTCATGAGGCTCTTGGAACTAAATTAATTCGAAGCTCCGCCTATCATCCTCAGACAGATGGGCAAACTGAGTGGGTAAACCAGATTCTAGAAGATATGCTTAGAGCTTGTGTACTTCAGTTTGACAAAAACTGGGATAAATACTTGTCACTGGCAGAATTCTCTTACAATAACAGCTATCAGACAAGTATTAAAATGGCCCCGTTCGAAGCACTATACGGTCATCGATGCCGAACTCCTTTGAGTTGGTCACAAACCGGCGAGCGTAAAGTCTTTGGACCCGACCTAGTTATGGAAGCAGAGGATAAGGTACGGATTATCCAGAACAATCTAAAGGCCGCCCAATCTTGACAGAAAAGCTACGCTGATATACGAAGAAGACCATTACAGTTTCAAATCAGAGACTTCATATATCTTCGAGTATCTCCTACCCGAGGTGTTCAAAGATTCGGTGTAAAAGGGAAACTTGCTCCTCGATACATCGGACCCTTTGAAATTCTTGAAATCTGTGGACCCGTAGCTTATCATCTTCAACTTCCTCCTCAACTAGCGGCCATCCATAACATCTTCCATGTATCCCAACTCAGGAAGTGTATTAAGATCCCTACCAAAATCATCGATTCCCAAGATATCGAAATCGAACCAGATCTGACCTATACAGAGCATCCAATCAGAATACTAGACACTAAAGAGAGAAGCACCAGAAGAGAAACCATCAGAATGTACAAGATTAAGTGGAACCATCACACGGAAGAAGAAGCAACATGGGAAACCGAATCTTATCTTCAGCATAACTTTCCTGACTTCTTCCAAGTCAACCTCCGAACTTGATCATTCCATTTCATCCTGTTTCGGAATCTTTGGACGAGATTCTTTTTAGGGGGGAAGGCTGTGATACTCAGGTAAATAGCATGGTCACACCCTAGAGTTTTAGTGTGTTGTCATGTGTAAAATGTGGTAGAGGTGTGTTTAAAATGTGCAATGCTAAGGAAAAGTGTTTAATTATATAATTATATTTTAACTAGAGGTCCTTTTGTGCTAAATGGGTAAAAATGGAGGGAAAAATTCAAAAGCATGAGGGTTGTTTTGCAAAAGATGGAAACTTGCGTTTAAATCGCAAATATATGTAAAACTACCCTTGGATATATGTGTAGTGTAGTTTTATTTATAGGATTTACATAAAGTTTGAAAATATTACTAAGTTTTATATTAACTTCAAAATTATTGCTCTTCTGTAGATGAACCTTAAAGTAAAGTTGTAGAGCCTATAAATCTATGCACTTTTGCTTTTGGGACCATCTCCATTTGAGCACTTGTTTAAAAGTTATAGATGCTTTACAGTGGAGTCCCTGTGTTTCTCTGAATTTGCATTTCAGTCCTCTTCTTCTACCTCCCTCTCTTCCTCCCTTGCTTCTCCTCTGCTGCACGCCGCCGCCTGTGCTCGGTCCTGAGCGCCGCTCTGCGCCCCTCTGTGGCTTGCTCCATGCGTCGATCCATCCCTCCTCCCACCGCCCGCATTGCCTGCGTTGGCCATCCCTTGCTCCTCCACGTCAGGCCGATGTCCCGAGCGGTTGCCACGCCGCCCTACCCAACCCGCCGGCGCCGCCCATGGTCTGCGCTTGCTGGGTGAACTCCTGCTCCCTTCCTTCTCTCCCGCAGGCCGTGTCTTGCTACAAAACCGAACCAAGCTCCATCCTTCCGCTGCTTCTCCCCTTGTCTTCCTTCCTCGCGACCACTAAACATAGAGCCACCGCCGCACCCTTCTCACCGAAAATTTGTCGTGATCTTTCCCCTCCACCCAAATTCCTTCGGCCTACTGCTTCCTTGCCTCCTCCCCTAGCCCCTCGACCTGATCCGGTCCAACCCCGGCCATCCCCCTCGCCGGATTTGCCCCACCCCGCGCCGCCCCTCACCGGCGCCGCCCGTGATCGGCCACGTCGTCGACATCACGCCCCGCCACCTAATCATCCAATCCAAGTATGGAAATCACTTCTCCCTTGCCCACTGGTGCTCGTGCGCACGTTGGTTCCCCACGTTCGCTGGCCCTTCGCCGGGCACGGCGGCGCGCCGCCACGGCCGCCGCACCTCCCCGTCGATAGCTCGGCTTCCCTGTTGTCCACCGTGCGCGTACACCGTCACACCATCCCCTAGGTTCCGTAGGCCCTGCCCGACCGGCTCCTCCCCGCCGGCGACCTCGCCGCCGGTGAGAACACGCCGGAGGCCGAGCGGCCGGGCAATGTCCAGACGGGCAGGGATGTGTCCGTGAGAAAGAAACTTTTTCCAGGGGCCCGAACGCATAAAACCCAGACCCCCCCCTCTCTAGTGGATCTATTATTTCATGTGTGTGTGTATTCTGTCTTGCAAAATTCGTAGAAAATAACAGAAAAATCCAAAAATTGCAAAATTAGTTCTGTTGGAAACTAGATTTCAAGTTCTACAACTTTTCTTTATGAAGTTTGATATGAAACTAAATACTTTTGCATCTATTTTAAATCCAAGGTTAAAGGGTAATTAGTACATAACTTCTACATGTATGCTTTGTTGCTTATGAATTTTAATATGTAACTTTTATAAACTGTGTGTAACCTTGTATTAAAATTTCAAACCTAGATTTGTTTGGTAGCTTAACTTCTTTTAAATTTAGGCAATTCAAATTTGAAATTTTGGCTAAGCATGTTCTATAAACCTAATTAGTCAAGATCTCTTTGACATACTCTAATGTGTTAATATTTAATGTATAATCAAGTTTCCAAAACTTTATGACCCTTCTAACTTAAAGTTTTGAATTTAAATTTGGAATTCAAATTCAAATTCAAATGTTCCAGTTCCTGTTTGCACTAGATTCAGTGATATCCTCCTGACTCCTTTATAAATGGTGATTCAAATTTAAACCCTTTTTATTTCATGAACTCATGTGTGTTGACTCTGTTTCATTGTAACCTTGTTGTGAAGCAAGATTTTAAATTTAAAACTCATTTTTCTTAAATTGTTGCATCTCATATAGAATCGACGATGCTCAAAGATGGAGATTACGAGTTGGTCTTAGGACAAGACCAAGGGTTTTCGGAAGACCCAACGCAAGTCGTCGAGGAACTAACTGAAGCCCCGAACCAAGGTTCGGAAGCCTCTGACACTCCTGCCCCCACCCCTACTCAAGAAGGCAAGCCCCGGACATGTCCCACTACTTTCTTTACACTGCAATCTATGTCTATTTATCTATACTTATGCATTACGTCCAGGAGTTGAAATGAAACCCTAGTTGCATAAAATCTTAGGAACCCAATGTATTGCACCCAAGTCCTTATCGGATAGATGCACCGCTAATAGGACCGGTAAAAGTCGAGTGATTTCCTGTCACTCACGCGATATAGGAATTGCTTGTTTACCATTCTGCAGTCACTATAAGGATGACGGACAGGGTCATGTGGTGTACCATGACCTAAAGTTTTACCCTGTCTGTTTTGTTAAAAGATGGTAAGGTCGATATGTGTGGTAGTGGTGGCTAAGCGTTTGAAAGTACTAACCACATGCCGTGAAATATGGTAAGCGGTAAGCCTAGTAACCAATCGGCCCGGCAAGTGGACATACCTCCCACCACTCGATTTTATTTTATATTCACACGCACCGACATGTGGGAGTACGTTCTGCAAGGCAGACAGGAATACGGGTTTTGTAGTCGCGCTACAGACGTATGTCCTGCACAATTGGTGTGCGTATGGTCCTACAGTCGCTTGTGGTGGCCCTGATCCACGACACGGAATGAGAGGCAAACGGTTGCTTCGGAATGATCTTTGGATGTTCCAAGCGTGTGTGTTAGGTTTACCTTGCAAGGTTGAATTCGATTCAGAATCGTCCGCTTCTCATGAAGATTGAGACTGCTTATCCCTTTTACCACATAAAGTAAGAAGTGTAACTATTGATGGAATAATCCGGATGAATGATAATCTCTACCTTGCTTGCTTAGTGTAGGTGCTAATCTAGAATGAAAACCAACTAGAAAATGGAAGCTAAAACTTGAAAGTAGTTCATACTCGTTGTTGCTTTTCAGCTGAAAATAAACCCAGAGCCTTTACAATGCCATCATTTGTCTAGTTACGGATTTAAGTATACCCAACCCCGGGTAAGCCTTGCTGAGTATTAGAATACTCAGTCTTGCTAGTACCATTTGCAGGTATAACCTTCGAGAGCCCCACGGACAACCCCACATGGCCAACTTCTGTTCCTTTGGGCTGGTCCGTGGAATGGGATCCGTCCCCGGCTAGCAGTGACCCTCCAGAATGACACCAGGCCTTGGGCTGAGCATGGTGTCAACCTTTGCGACGAAAGCAGTCGCGTGTTTGTTTCCCTTCCGCTGTGAACATAGACAAGCCATCTCGCTTGTCAGTTTAAACATCATTTGTGTAAATTTCATTTACAGTTGAACAAGGCTTGTAATAATGTTTACGTATCTATAAATTATAAGTAATGAGTTGTGCTGTGATTGTAAACTCGCCTTCGTGCGAGATAAACCTGCATCGATCCTGTTGAACCGTGGTTGTATCGGGTGGAGACCCGACAGACCAATGGGTTACACCGTTTGAAGTACGTTGGAGCCCTTGAGAGAGGACTTGCGTATTTGAGCCGGTGTAATTCAGGCGGTTCTGCCACAAAGTTGTTTTGCTTGTCAGCTTGAACGCTGTTTGTGTAAGTTCACTTAAGTTTGAACCTGGTTTGTAATAATGTTTGAATATCTATAAATTAAAAGTTGATGAGCTATTCTGTGATTGTAAACTCGCCTTCGTGCGAGGTAAGCCTGCTTCGATCCTGTTGAACCGTGGTTGTATCGGGCGGAGACCCGATAGACCAATGGATTGTTCCGTTTGAAGCGCGTTGAGTTAATGACAGCTTCATAGCGATCATTAACGCGCTTGAGCCGGAATAATTCATGCGGTTCTGCCATAGCTGGTATTAGAGCTGTAGGTTCACTCTTACATCTGGAAAAGCTCTTAAAAAGTGTTTTCGGGATAAAATTTGCCAACAAATGAGTTTACAAAGTACGTTGGATCCGTTAAGGTTGATGCCTAGAACGTAAAGTCCTAGGGACTTATATGGGAAATATCAGGTGGCTATTAGTATCTATATATGTATGGATAATTCTGACTTGCAGCACTACTTTCTGTCAAAATTTAAATTCATGTACAGTTCAACTTTACATTTTGTTACGACACCTACAATCGTGAGGTAAGAAGGTAAGGATCCTCAGCTAACTGAGGAGTTAGCCTTCCCGTCGGTGATGCGAACCGAACGCTGTTTCTCAAGCAGTGGCCTACTTGAGATGCTGCCAATATACCAACTTAGGTTGATTATATTGGGAGTATATGGTTCGGCGCAGGGTATGGCGATCGCTGTTTATACCCCCGTATTTTGCGGTACCCCCGTGAATACGTTGTTTCGATAACGTATGTTAACGTTGTCTGTACGGCGGTAATTGTACAGATGCTGTTTCTATAGTGAACAGTACTGTTTGGGGATGCTTTCATGTCGTGCTGCCGTGAAAGGTTCATATATATACATGTGTTCTTCTGCAGGTACACTAACCACGATTAAGAGGTTAAGACTGATAGGATTTATCGCTTAGTTATATAGTGAGAGACGTATATGTATGCCACCGAAATTAACCACTTAAGTCCGACGGTAATCGGCAATTGTTTTGGTTGTGAGGACGAGTAGTACGTGCATGCATAATTCATCACGGAACAAACGAATGTAATGTTTGTTTAAATTCTGTTAAGGATAAATAGTGTGTTGTTTATCTTTAGAAGGAGTTGATAGGGATTCTCATGATAGATTTAAGTTGGGTATCTTAAGGTACTTTAGACATCCATCTGATTTCCAGCCTTTGCTGTTATCAGAATTGATTATCTCGTTCAATTTATCTTGTACTTTCTCAAGCAAGGTAAAAGGTCTCACCATTTGCATTTCAGTTACAGATGGCAGTCCCTCCTAACATCTTTTGGGATCCGGCAGGGCATCTCCATACAAATGCCCTGCATTGGGAGGGTTTTCCTCGTTTGCTTTGGGAATCCTTAAGGTCATTTGGCTATACCGACCCTCCACAGTATGATGCAATGGAGTATCAGGAAGAGGGTGTTTATCGAGCCCGAGTTAGAATGACTATTCCTCAACACCCTCATCGTTCCCAATGGCAACCCATTGAAATTGAAGTGATGGGTTATCGGATTGTGGATACCATTGAAGGGGCAGCACTAGAAGCTATCTACGTCTTCTGTAATCAACATCCTGGGGAAGTCGTAGGACAACCCATCGGTTTATTTGCTACGACAGATCCTAATGAGCCAGAGTGGAATCTCAGGGTAGTTCCTGAGAGTCACAGACTGGAAGGTCCACCAGAAGAAGCACTTTGAGGTATGATGCGCTTTATGAATGTGCAGTATCATTACCAATTGTTAATGCGTCGCGAGATGGGCCAATTGGTAAATGCTGCACAAAGTCTCTATAGGGAAGCTGATAGACATATCACCCAAGTGGATCAACTTCGAGCTTTGGTGATTGAGAAAGATGGAATTATTGCTACCCAAAATGAGACTATTCATCACCGGGAAGATCAAATCAATGAAAGTGATGCGACGATCACTCAACACAACACAATCATTGAATTTCTTCAAAAGCAGATTCATGATCTTATCCTCGAATTGGATGATGCCAATGCGCACATAAATGAGCTCCAACAGCAGCCCGTACCTCCTGTAGTACCGGCACCTGAAGCAGAAGAGGAAGATCCCGAGGAAATTGAGGGAGTCTCCGAAATTGACTCTGAGCACGGAGATCCTGTCATCAGTCCCCATCATTCCTCTTCGGGTAGTCAGTCATCAGTAGGCAACTTTGATGACTTTTAGTTGTGGTTGAGTGGGTGATAGTTTAGTTGTAACTAATGTAGTGGTTTGAGTGTGTTGATGTAAGATGTAAGGATCACCAGTGTTGATATAGCAATCTAAATCTTATGTTTTGTTATCCTGCTCAATGTCCTTGCATCTGTTCTGAGTGGATTGAATGGAGCGTATGAATTATAATTCCTTTTGGTAATTGTTCATCATCTGAAATTGGAGTAAGAATATGGTTGATAATGGATGTCTCCTTTATTTCATATGGTTGGAGCTACTCGCGGAACCCCGGAAGGATTCCGGGCAGATCAGCCTAGTGGTTCTTAGCAACCACCACCCCCACCTCCAAATTTGGCCGAGGTTATGGCCCGGCAAACAGAGCTTCTTAACCAACTTGTACAAGCTCAGATGGGCCACTTCCATCAGCAACCCCGAGGCCGAGATGAACCCCTGTCAGCCAGTTACCAAGACTTCCTCAGTACCCAGCCTCCATTATTCCATAAGGCAGACAAGCCTCTGGACGCAGATGCTTGGCTTCGAACCATCGAATCTAAGTTCGCCTTATTATCTGCTTCATGTTCAGATGAAAACAAGGCACTTTTTGCAGCTCAGCAACTCCACGGCACAGCTCGCCTATGGTGGGATCACTTTTACTCCATGCAGCCTACCGATCATGTTATCACCTGGGATGAGTTCTGAACTGCCTTTCGAGCGCACCATATCCCTGAGGGACTCATTGAGCACAAGCTCAATGAATTTCTGAACCTAGCTCAAGGAACCCGCACTGTCATGCAATACGCACAAGTTTTCAACCACTTGTGCCAATATGCGGGATATCATGCGGACAGTGATGCCCACAAAAGAGATCGTTTCCGCCAAGGCCTAAATACCAAACTTAAAGAACGATTGAATTTGGCAAAGGCCGACAATTTTAATGAGTTGGTCAATATGGCCATCACTCAAGAAGATTGTATCTCCGCCCATAGAGCAGAAAAGAAACGGTTCCTACAGGGCCTGCAACTACACAACCATCAAGGTATCGGTTGGTCCAGAGTAACGCCCCTCGAGCCCCGCCTCGAGGCAATTTGCCTGGTAGATGGGTAGCCCGACCACCCCAACAGGCACGATTCAACCGACCACCGGTGCCACAAACTCAACAGCAACGTCAACAAGGTCCGCGGCTGAGCTTTCCGCCAGCCAACCAAGGAAACAGCAATTACCGTTGTTTCAATTGCGGAAGCCCGTCCCACTTCATCAAGATCTGCCCTCAACCTAGGAAATCTTTCCAAGGGCAGACATTCAGTCCGATCAACAAGGGTAAGGGCAAGAGACAAATGGTTCAGGTCCGCCAAGGAAGGGTGAACCTCACTACACTCTCCGAACTTCCCGAAGGAACACCGATAATGACAGGTACATTCTCTATCAACCATCACCCCGTTATTGTTCTTTTTTATTCTAGTGCCACCCATAGTTTTATCAGTAAGGATTGTGGGACTAAAGTAGGCTTGGATATTTATTCTATAAATGAAGCTTATAGAATCATAACTCCTGGCGGTACGATATCATCCAATCAAATCTGTAGAATGGTACCTCTTCAGTTGGGTAGTCACCCAATAAAAACAGATCTGTTAGTGATAGACCTAAAGGGAATGGATGTTCTCTTAGGTGTGAATTGGATTACCCAAAATCATGTGTCCTTAGATATCTCTTCCCGCGCGGTGGAAATAAATTTCCCTGAACATGAGCCTACTGTTCTGTATCTCCCACAACAGGAGTACACCAATTCTTGTACCTATGCTATCACTGGGATCAAGCTAAAGGATATTCCTATCGTCTGTGAATATCCAGATGTCTTTCCAGACGATTTACCTGGAATGCCCCCAGACAGAGATATCGAGTTCATCATAGAACTCCAACCTGGCACAGTCCCTATCTCTAAGAAATCCTATCGTATGCCTCCTAACGAGTTGGCCGAGTTGAAAATCCAACTCCAAGACCTCTTAGACAAAGGTTTCATCCGTCCAAGTGCATCACCATGGGGTTGTCCAGCCCTGTTTGTGAAAAAGAAAGACAATAGCTTGAGGATGTGTGTTGATTATCGTCCTCTCAATGCGGTAACTATCAAAAATAAATATCTCCTACCCCGCATTGATATTCTTTTTGATCAAATAGCCGGAGCTAAAGTATTCTCTAAAATAGATCTCCGTTCCGGCTATCATCAAATTAAGATTCGGCCCAGTGATATTCCAAAAACCGCTTTCTCTACTCGATATGGTCTATACGAGTATCTGGTCATGTCGTTTGGTCTCACCAATGCTCCAGCATATTTCATGTACCTCATGAATTCTGTCTTCATGCAAGAACTCGACAAATTTGTTGTAGTCTTCATTGATGACATCTTAATCTATTCCAAAAACCCAAAAGATCATGCCAAACATCTCCATGTCATTCTTTAGCGATTAAGAGACCACCACCTTTATGCCAAATTCTCCAAGTGCGAGTTTTGGTTAGATACAGTAAAGTTTCTAGGCCATACCATCTCTGGTGACGGTATATCCGTCGATCCCAGTAAAGTACAAGAGGTGATGGATTGGAAACCCCCAACCTCAGTCCATCAGATTCGTAGTTTTCTTGATCTAGCAGGCTATTATCGTCGGTTCATCCCGATTTCTCTAGAATAGCCAAACCTATGACCGAACTACTGAAGAAAGGTGTTAAATTCTCTTGGGATCGAAAATGCGATGATGCATTCCACATTCTCAGAGATCATCTCACTACTGCTCCAGTCTTGGCGCAACCAGATGTATCAAAACCATTTGACATCTATTGCGATGCATCAGGGACTGGACTTGGTTGCGTGCTCATGCAAAACCACCGAGTAATTGCATATGCATCACGGGCACTTAGGGTTCATGAACAGAATTACCCTACTCATGATCTCGAACTAGCAGCTGTCATTCATGCCTTAAAAATTTGGAGACATCATCTAATGGGTGCAAAGTTTCATATATATACCGACCACAAAAGCCTCAAATATATCTTTACACAAGCAGACTTGAATATGAGGCAAAGACGCTGGTTAGAACTGATCAAGGACTATGATCTAGAAGTACATTATCATCCAGGCAAGGCCAATGTCGTTGCAGATGCACTTAGTCGCAAAGTACATTGTTCTTGCGTATCTGTTGAAGTTTCCAACGAAACTCTTTGTTGGGAAATGAGAAAGCTTAATCTAGAAATCATCCCCCAAGGTGACTTAAACCATCTCTCAGTTGAAGCCACGCTTAGGGATGACATTGTTCTAGCACAGCAGCGCAGTAAGGGAGTTGGAATCATTAAGCAAAAGATAACACAAAGGGAGAAAAAGTATAAATGTTTCCAAGTGAATCCCGAAGGAGTCTTGTGGTTCAACGAACGTCTTGTGGTACCTAAGGACCATAAACTCCGTAAACAGATAATGGACGAAGCCCACCTATCTAAATTTTCTATACATCCTAGGAGTACAAAGATGTACCAAGATCTGAAACAAAGTTTTTGGTGGACTCGTATGAGGCGGGAAATTGCCAAGTATGTCTCAGAATGTGATATCTGCCAAAGAGTTAAAGCCAGTCATTTAAAGACTGCTGGTATCCTTCAACCTCTACCCATTTCCTCTTGGAAGTGGGAGGATATCAGTATGGATTTTATTATTGGTTTGCCAAATACCTCTCAGAGACATGACTCTATTTGGGTAATCGTTGACCGATTAACCAAATCTGCACATTTCCTTCCTGTACACACTACATGTAACGCCAAGAGGTATGCCGAGATTTACTTGGATCAAATTGTTCATGTTCACGGCATACCCAAAACAATCATTTCCGATCGTGGAGCACAATTCGTCACTCAGTTCTGGGAGCAACTTCAAGATGCTCTTGGAACTAAGTTAATTTGAAGCTCGGCGTATCATCCTCAGACAGATGGACAGATTGAAAGAGTAAATCAGATCTTGGAAGATATGCTTAGAGCCTGTGTCCTCCAATATGATAAACATTGGGATAAATGCCTACCACTGGCAGAATTCTCATATAATAACAGCTATCAAGCCAGTCTCAAGATGGCCCCATTTGAAACATTGTACGGTCGCCGTTGCAGAACTCCTTCGAGTTGGTCACAAACAGGCGAGCGTAAAATCTTTGGACCAGACCTTGTCAATGAGGCAGAAGAGAAAGTAAGGATTATACAAGCGAACCTGAAGGCAGCACAATCTCGACACAAAAGCTACGCTGATGTACGAAGAAGACCCTTACGGTTTCAAGTCGGAGACTTCGTATATCTTCGAGTATCTCCTACCCGAGGTATTCAAAGTTTCGGCGTAAAAGGGAAACTTGCTTCTCGATACATCGAACCCTTTGAAATCCTTGAAATCTGTGGACCCATAGCTTATCGTCTTCAACTTTCTTCTCAACTAGCGACCATCCATAACATCTTTCATGTATCTCAACTTCGGAAGTGTGCCAAGGTTCCTACATAAATTATCAATCCTCAGACTATTGAAATCGAAGCCGACCTAACTTATACAGAACATCCCATCAGAGTACTAGATACTAAAGAAAGGAGTACTAGAAGGGAAACCATTAGGATGTACAAGATTCAATGGAACCATCGCACAGAAGAAGAAGCAACATGGGAAACTGAGTCTTATCTTCAGCATAATTTCCCAGATTTCTTCCAAGCCAACCTCCGAAATTGATCATCCAATTTCTTCTGATCCGGAATCTCGGGACGAGATTCTTTTTAGGGGGGAAGGCTGTGACACTCAGGTAAATAGTATGGTCACACCCTAGATCTTTAGTGTGCAGTTATGTATTAAGTGTAGCAAAAGTGTGTTTAAAAATGTTAATGATAAGCAAAAGTGATTGTTTGTATAATTGTATTTAAATCAGGGTCCTTTTGTGCTAAATGGGTGAGCATGGGGGTGTAGATTTCAAAAGTATGTGGGTTGCTTTGCAAAAGTTCCAAATTTGTGTTTAAATCGTAAAAGTAGGTGAAACTACCTTTTGGATATATGTGTAGTGTAGTTTTATATATAGGATTTACATAAAGTTTGAAAATTTAACTAAGTTTCATATTATTGTCAAAATTGTTGCTCTTCTGTGGATGAACCTTAAAGCAAAGTTGTGCATTTTGAAAAACTACACACTTTTGCTTTTGGGTCCATCTCTATTTGAGTATTTGTGTGAAAGTTATCCAAGCTTTACAGTGAGACCCCTGAGCTTTCTGCTTTTTACAACTGGGTCCTCTTCGTCTTCCCCAATCCCGGGCTTCTCTCTGTTTCCTCCCCTGCTGCATGCCGCCACCCCCGCCTGGTCCTGAGCGCCGCCTGCAGCTCTGCGCCCCTCTGCACCTTGCTCCACGCGTCGCTCTGCTCTTCCTCCCGCCCGCCCGCGTTGCTCGCGCTGGCCGCCCCTCGTTCCTCCACGTCGGGCAGATGTCCATCAAGCCGCTGCCGCCGATTCCTCATCGGAATCCTCCTCAACCACACCATCCCGACCAAATTCCCTTAGCCCCGTGCTTCCTCACCTCCTCCCCTAGTTCCCCAGCTTGATCCGGTCCAGCCCCGGCCACCCCCTCGCCGGAATTGCCCCCACCCCGAACCGCCCCTCACCGGCGCCGCCCGAGCTTGGCCTCGTCGTCGACAGCACCCTCCACCACCTCTTCGACCGATTCAAGTATGGGGATCACATCACCGTCGTCCCCTGGTGCTCGTGCGCACGCTAGCTCCTCCTATTCGCCGGCCCTTCACCGGGAACGGCGACGCGCCACCACGGCCACCGCACCTCCCCGTTGATAGCTCTGTTTCCCTGTTGCCCATCGTGCACGTTCACCTCCACAGCAGTCCCTAAGTCCCATAGGTCCTGTCCGACCGGCGCCTCTCCGCCGGCGACCTCGCTGCCGGCGAGAACGCGCACAGGCCGCACGGCCAGCTGCTGTCGAGGCCGGGCAGGGACTCGTCTGCGAGAAGAAGACTCTTTCTAGGGGTCCGAGCGCAAAAAGACCGAGACACACCCCCCTAGTAGTCTGTTATTTCATGTGTGTGTGTTGCTGCCTTGCAAAATTCTTAGAAAACCGCAGAAAAATCCAAAAATTGTGAAATTAGTTTTGTTGGAAACTAGATTTCCAACCCTACAACTTTTGTTTATGAAGTTTGATATGAAACTAAATATTTTTGCACCTATTTTAAATCTAAGGTTAAAAGGTGTTTGGTACATAACTTCTACATTTTAACTTTGCTTCTCATGATTTTTAGCATGTAAATTCCATAAGCTATATGTAACCTTGTGTTAAAATTTCAAACCTAGCATTGTTTTGAAGCTTAACTTCTTTTGAATTTGGGCAATTCAAATTTGAAATGTTAGCTAAGCATGTTCTGTAAACCTAATTAGTTAAGATCTTTTCGTCATACTCTAATGTGTTAATAATTTGTGTATAATTAAATTTCCAAAACTTTATGATCCTTTTTCCTTAAGGTTTTGAATTTAAATTTGGAATTCAAATTCAAATTCAAATGTTCTAGTTCCTGTTTGCAATAGATTCAGTGATATCCTCATGACTCCTTTATAAATGGTAATTCAAACCTAAACCCTTTTTATTTCATGAACTCTTGTGTGTTGACTTGGTTGAATTGTAACTTTTGTAATATAAGATCTTAAATTCAAATCTCGTCTTACTTAAATTATTGCATCTCATATAGAATCAACAACGCTCGACGACGGAGATTATGAGTTGGTCCTAGAACAAGACCAAGGGTTTTCTGAAGACTCCACACAAGCCGTCGAGGAACTAACTGAAGCCCCAAACCAAAGTTCGGAAGCCTCTGACACTCCTGCCCCTAACCCCACTCAAGATGGCAAGCCCCGGTGCATAACCCAGTAATTAAACTACTACATTATGCAATCTTATACTTATATATTATATCCTGCATTAAGTCTAGAAGTTGAAATGGAACCCTAGATGCATTGATACTAGGAACCAATGTATTGAACCTGAGTCCATATCGGCTAGATGCTCTGCTAAATAGGACCGGTAAAAGTCGGGTGATTTCCTGTCACTCGTGCAATATAGGAGTTGCTTGTTTACAATTCGGCAACCACTATAAGGATCATGGACGGGGTCATGTGCAATATCGTGACCTGGAAGTTTGCCCCGTCTGTGTTGATAAAGTTGATAAGGTCGCAGCATGTGGTAGTGGTAGCTAAGCGTTTTAAAGTACTAACCACATGCCGCGAAATATGGTAAGCGGTAAGCCTAGTAACCAATCGGCCCGGCAAGTGGACATACCTCCCACCACTCGATCTTTATTTTATGTTCACACGCACCGACATGTGGGAGTATGTTCTGCAAGGCAGATAGGAATACGGGATCATGTAGTCGCGCTACAGACGTATGTCCTGCACAATTGGTGTGCGTACGGTCCTGCAGTCGCTTGTGGTGGCCTGTCCACGACCCGGAATGAAAGGCAAACGGTTGCTTCGGAACGATCTTTGGATGTTCCAAGCGTGTGTGTTAGGTTTACCATGCAAGGTTTAAATTCGATTCTGAATCGTCCACTTCTCACGAAGATTGAGACTGCTTATTCCTTCTGCCACATAGAGTAAAAAGTGTAATTGTTGATGGAATAATCTTGATGGATGATAATATCTATCTTGCTTGTTTAGTATAGGTGCTTACCTAGATGGCTAATCAAGCTAGAATCTGAAAGCTAAAACTTGAGAGTAGGTTATACTCTTAGTTGCTTTTCAGCTAAAAATAACCCAGAACCCTTGTAATACCTTCATGAGTCTAGTTACGGGCTAAAGTATACCCAAACTCGGGCAAGCCTTGCTGAGTATTAGAATACTCAACCTTGCTAGTATCCGTTTTAGGTATAACTTTCGAGAACTCCATGGACAACCCTGCATGGCCAACTTCTATACCTTTTGGCTGGTCCGTGGAGTGGAACCCGTCCCCGGCTGGCAGTGACCCTCCTGAGTGACACCAGGCCTTGGGCTAAGCATGGTGTCCACTATTGTGACGTGTGTAGTTGCGTAATCTTTTCCTTCCGCTGTGAGTTTGGACAAGCTGTTCTGCTTGTCAGCTTGAACGCTGTTTGTGTAAGTTCACTTAAGTTTGAACCTGGTTTGTAATAATGTTTGAATATCTGTAAATTAAAAGTTGATGAGTTGTTCTGTGATTGTAAACTCGCCTTCATGCGAAGTAAGCCTACTTCGATCCTATTGAACCGTGGTTGTATCGGGCGGAGACCCGACAGACCAATGGATTGTTCCGTTTGAAGCGCGTTGAGTTAATGATAGCTTCATAGATCATTAACGCGCTTGAGCCGGAATAATTCAGGCGGTTCTGCCACAATGATTGAGGCCTCATCTGTTTAGCGAAAATGCTAAGGTTGTGGTGTATGGTAGTGGTGGTTATGTTTTTGAACGTACTAACCGCATGCCGAGAATATGGTAATCGGTAAGCTTAAGTACCTGATTGGACCGGCGAGTGGACTTTACCCTCACCCTCTTGATTTCGTTCCCATGGACACATGGTGAGTGCAAGAGCAGCCACGGTCTAGCTTCGTTCCATGGTTCGTGGACCTCTATACTCGAGGGAGGTGGCCCTGATCCACCACCTGGGAAGAAAGGGGAAAAGTTGTATGGGTGACTCGTCTGGGCTCCATGCGTTTGTTTAGGTTTCCCCTTGCAAGGTTAAGAAATTCGATTAGAATCGTGCATTTCTCGCGGCCATTAAGACTGCTTAACCCTTGTACCACATAGAGTAAGAAGAGGAACAATGATAATGATTAATCTTATTTGATGACTAAATTAATTGCTTCCACCATGTATGATGGTAGATAGATGCTCACCTAGAATGGTTAATTGGACTAGAATCTTGAAAGCTAAAATCTGAAATTAAGAACCTACTCTTTGTTGCTTTTTCTGCAAAATAAAACCCTTAAGCCTTAGAGCCATGCATGTCTAGGAGACAGCTTAGTATATACCAAATAGTCGGGTAAGCCTTGCTGAGTATTAGTATACTCAGCCTTGCTTGTAGCTTTCAAGTGAGAACTTTGAGGACATGATCTCTGGTTTGACTTAGCCTTGTTCTCTGCTTCCTGGTTGGTCGGTGGAGTGGGATGCATCCCCGGCCAACGATGATAACACTGAATGATGTCCTGTATAGGCTTCATCATGATATCTTGTATCGTCGTTAGAACTTTCGCTTATTTTCCGTTGTACTATTAAACTCTGAAAGTACCTTGTTTTATGAATTTGACATAAAATTCAAACTTGGTTTATAATAATAATTCATGTTAAACTCTGGAATGTAAAATTTGTGGATTGTTGTAATCTCTAGTCTCACCTTCATGTGGGTTGTATGTATACATTATTTCGATTGAAGTTCCAGTGGTTGCATCGGGATGTTACCCGACAGACTGTTATTTTACTCCGTTTTAAATGCGTGTTAGCCCGGATTGCCACTATGGTGATGGTTAGCGCACTTAAGCTGGATTAATTCTGGCAGTTCCACCACAGTTGGTAGTAGAGCCAAAATGCATACACCAGAGAGTACAACAAGCCTTAAACAAATGTTTTCATAAAATTTGACCACAAAAATCGTGTTTGAAAAATACGTTGGTTCATTAAGGATGATGCCTAGTTCGTAAAGCCCTAGGGGATGATGGGAAGTAACTAGGTAGCTATCTAACTATATTCTATAGAAAGCACATTACTTTTTGTCAAAACTTACTTTTGTGTACAACCGACCTTTAATTTCTATAATGACGCACTCATCGCTAAGGTAAGAAGGTAAGGATCCTCAATCATCTATCATTTTAATTTCTATAATGACTATCATTTTACTCCGTTTTAAGTACGTGTTAGCCCGAATTGCCTCTGTGGTGATGGTTGGCGCACTTAAGCCGGATTAATTCTGGCGGTTTTGCCACACTTCCGACCCCTTGCCCTGAAGCGGGGCCGGGAGCCTCGGCAAGGGGTCAGAGCGCATGGCTTTCTGGGGAAGGCGTGGCGGAGCATTAACTCCCTAGGATATGATAAGACGTGCGCGTATCCCTCCCCTGATAGCCAGGGTAGGGGCACCTCCTACGGATTGGAGGACCGGTAGGAGACCCTGGGTCTGATGGGCTATCATGACGTCGCGACCGATAGGCGCGCCGGTCGCACCACCACTCCGTCAACATGATGCGACGGATCGTGCCGGGTCCCCTCCGCGGCTTGGCGTAGGAAAGGCAGGCCCACCGAGCTAGCGGGCCCTACCACGAACCCGGTGGCCGCTGAACCCAAGCGCCCGACCTCCCGACCAGCGAGGAGGAGGAGGGAGCCTGCCAACTCGGCGAGAGGCTACCCCGGCGCATCGGAGGGACAGGGCATGAGAAGAATGGCGTCATCCCCTGATAGGGGATGGAGAACGTGACCAAGGATGTGTCAGGAGGCGCCATGGATCAGACAGACAGGACTTGACTTCGGCAGGTGGTAGAGCACGAACAGACGCGGGGCCCGGTAGGACACGTGTAGGGCAGTCGACCCTGGGGGAAAGAGCACCCCCTCTCTCATGTAATGTAGCCCAGCCCGCCACGTATATAACGTGGAGCTGGGCCTTCTCTAGAAAGGATGAGGCGATCATACATCACACACACACACACATAGAGACACACCAGTTGCAAGCGCCCTGTTGTAAGCACGCAGCATTCGAACGTGAGGAACACGATGTGAGCCACCTCATACTGGATGTAGGTCTTTTGACCGAACCAGTCTAAATCCTTGCATTCGATTGTTAGCCATCGAGCTACCGAGAAGTGCGGCGCAAATTACTAGCCGGTGATCAAAACACCGACACTTCTATCGCTTACTCCTTCTTCGAGTTCCGTATCCAGCCGCTCCAAAGGAGGGTCACCTATGGTTACGAATACCGTGGGACTGCCGAACAGTCCCAGATTTCCAAGGATGTATAGTGCATCCTTGACAATGTGCACTCGGAGCCGTACATTCCAAAGTTGTTCAGCGCCAAGGATCTGCCAAATGCAGTAAGTGTTCACAACCTGTTGTCAAGCTTAGTACTCTATAGAGTTCTTGTTGGCATTTTGCTTGATTGCCTAGTTTGTCGATGCGGGATGATCTTCCACCCCTCCTAGAGGATGAGGAGCCCGCTGCCCAAGAGAGGCCAAGCCCCCCTTGGGATGAGACGATCACGAGTCCGCCGGAAGGTTGTCGTGTCTACCACCGACAATGACGATGAACAACAGCAGCACAAGTAAGAATTTTGGTGAGTTGACAATGCTTCTATCAATTTTCTTTTCTCCCTGAGTACTAATTTGGAAATTATTCAGTGTGGCTGCTGATATCCCCAAGCCCCCGAGGCAAGGGGTTGATGAAGAAACCAGGGATGGAAGCCTGGCGCCGGGGCAAACTCCGCCCTCGGTGTCCAAGGAAGCTACTCCCCCTAGCCCCAAGATTACAGCCGCGCCCACGGGACTTATCATCCCATGGGCAATTCCTTTGAAGAAATTTGCATAGTAAGTATCCTAGTAGTGATTCTTGTAGGTCTGTAGATGTAATGATGATTGATCTTGACTTCTTTCTATAGAAAATCCTCTACCGGCCAGAGCTCAAACAAGTATGGCACTGAGCCTGTGGGCAGAGGTGAAAACCCTCTACCTCAGGCTTAACCCGCCTCAACTACTCTTGTGACAGTTCATGTGTTTGTAAGTTAGACATATATTTGTTAGTGTGAAATGTGTGTTTGTTTGTATAAAGCTCATGTGTGTTTATGTGAAGCTTTTGAAAAATTTAAGTGCCAGTAAAAGGGTACTTTTGTAATTACAGAAAAACCTAGGGTTATTTTTGCAAAATATAATTGGATAGAAGGTAACTTCAAAATAAGTAAAGAGTAGTTTTGCAAATATGTTTTTCTTACTTTATGTCTTGTAAAAAAAATATATATTTACCCAACAGTTGCATTAGAAATGTATGAGTTAAATTGTGCAAAAATTTGAGTAAAGTTGAGGAAATAGGGGTATGTATGTAATTTTATAAAAGTACAAGTCTTTTTATGCAAAATAGGTGATTTACAAAAGTAACTTTCCAAAATTACTAGAGGCCAAAGGGTAATAATGTAAGTAATCATGACTTACATAGCATTTTGCAAATAGGCCCAAGGTTATATGTAATTCACCCTAACTAGGACAAAAATTGATAAAGATTCAAATTTAGTCCAAGTCTTAAAATAAAAATTCATATTTTGAGTTTTGGAGTTCAAACCCTAAAACAAAAATTGTAGAGTTTGAAAGGTTGTACAATTTTCATTTTGGTCACATCTTTGTTTGAGCCCTAGAACAATGGTTAAATTCTTCTTTACCGGGAGATCCTTGCAATTTTCTAAAATTACAAACAAGTCCTTGGGAAATCCCCTTTCTCTTCTTCCTCTGGCGCCGCTCTGTTCTCTGCTCTGCAGCCGCCGCTGTCCGGCCACCCTCGCCACCTCCTGCTGCAGGTCAGTCCACGCGTCGCCCAACTCTAGTGCTGATCCAATCCTCGGCCACCGCCATCCCTTCGACTCCTCCTCCCATATCCCGCAGCTCCGCTCGCTTCTTTTTTTTTCCTCTGCTCCGCCACTGCGGCCTCCACGACTCCGCAATCCACCGGTCCTTTGCTTCCGTCTCTGTTCCACCCGACGGAATCCCCTTCCCCTCCTCCCCGCGCACTGCTCTTCCTCTACGCCCTGCTCCGCCTGCCCCAGGCGCGCGCGAGCTCCTCCCGTGCCGGCGCCCCAGTTTCCCCTCACCTGCCGCGCGCCTGCGTCTCCGCTCCGGCGTCGGGCCCCGAGGCCACCTACGCGCCGCCCTCCCTCAACGCCGCAGCCGGGGGCCAAGCCCAAGCACCGCCCGGTCCGCCGCTCAGCCCCCTGTGGCGCGTCGTCCTTCTCTGCGCGGCCTTCCTCTGGCTCGACGTCGCGCGGGACAACGCCATCCTCCGCGGTTTCACGCCAGCCAGCAGCTTGCCCACTGACCTCCGCCCTCTGATTCCGGCCGCCCCAACCATCTCCTCTGGATCCATGCCGCCGCCCCTGTAGCGCGCGTCACCAGGCCAGCAGCGCCCTCCTGGCCTTGCCCAGCGTCGCGCCTGCACCTCCCCGGCCGGAGCAGCCGCGCCTCTGAGCTCCGCCCCCCCCCCAACGCCGATAGCCTCCTTCCGGTCTTCCTCCTCACCTTCTGACCCCTAAAATGAACTCCTGGTGTGCCACTCGTCCTCCCCGACCACCGGCATGACCTCCTCCCACTGGAACCGAACCCCCACGGCGCCTCCTCTGCTTCAAGCTCACAGGAAGGACCCTGTGCAACAATTGAGACAAGGTCAGGGAGTTTTCTGCAAGTTCTAGACTCACAGAAACAGTGCTGTTTGGGGACCTCTATGTAAGAATGTTTGTTATTTCATGTGAGAAGTGCTGTTAGCTTGTAAATTCAATAGGAAACAGTAGGAAATTACAAAAATTGCAAAACCAGTTTTGTTGGAAACTAGATTTTGAACTCTACAACTTCTATTAAGTGAGTTTGATATGAAACCAAATGTTTTTAAATCTATGTTAAATCTAAGATAAGAGAGTGTAATGTCCATAACTCCTACATGTTAACTTTATTGATCATGATTTTTGGTATGCAATCTCTATAGATTAAGTATGAATTGATGTGGAATTTTCAAACCTAAGTTTGTTTTGTAATTTAAATTCTTTTAAGTTGAGCAATTCAATTTGTTTTATCGTAGAATTAGCTAGGTATACCCTTTAAAGCTTATCTAATTAGATCTCCGGGTCAGAATCTTTTAAGTATGCAATTGATCTGTGTTTAAATTTTCAAAACTTTATAACCTTAATTATTCAAGGTTCACATTCAATTTTGAATTTAATTTAAACTTGAAATATTTTAATTCCCGTTTTCAATTAAATCAATGCTATAATCATGAATTGAATGTAAATGATTCAGAGCTTAGGTTCCCTTTTTGTACCATGAGTTCTTGAGTGTTAACCTTTTGGATTGCAGCTAATTTTTGAAATATAGCTTGTGTACCTCTTGTTTAGCCTTGTGTAAAAATTTTCAAATCTTTTCCTGCTCTTTAACTATGGAATTTAAGTGCCTTTGTGTTGTTTGGCTCAATTAAACTTTGAATCATTGCTTAGTAACAACTACTGAGTTGTATTACGTTTCTTAAGCTTTCTAAAATGTAAGAGAACACCTCTTTTAATGATTTGTAGCTCTAGATATAGCTGTTTAAAGTGTAGGTCAGAATCTGTCCAATTCTGGATAAAAATATTTCTTTACGTAGTTCACTCTGGTTAACTTTTGAATCACCTAAAATGATAATAAAATTATATAAGAAAGTTATAGATCATTTACTAAGCTTTCTAAAAAGTTAAAAACCATGTTTGTTGAATTAATATCAGTTTTCGGTCCATGTTTGTACAAATCCGCTTGTCTATTGTGCTAGTGTAGTGTATCATGTGTTGCATAGTTGATAAGTTCGGTAGTGTTAGCTCATATTTTTATAATAGAGATGTGTGATGTTTGGTTAACCTTTATTCATATGGATGCTCATACCTTTGCTCTAGTCTTGATTACAATCTTGTTAGAGCCCCTTCCTATGTAAAGATCCTAGTATACCTTGTGTATCGACTACTTAGTTGATACACCTTTGTAACTAGGCTTAGCAATCGGCTACTAGTTCAGCCGATTTTCTATAGACGTGACCCTATCGGCCATGAGCCTTTTTACTTCTTCCCTACCGGCAAAAGCCCCTCGGCCCGATGTTAACCACCCTATCAGTCCGATCCGATGTTAATGCCCTGACCGACCTGGTCCGATCTAGACAACCACGCCGGCTATGCATCAATCGGTTGTTTGTTGATATCATCGAACCACTCAAACACTGATTACTCCGGTTGACACTCCAGTCAAGAGTTGGATAGGCACATCCAATAGAGAACATAATTATCGGCTAAGCACAGCCAGTACAGCATAGGGAATCGGCTACTTGTGCCGATTCACAAATCTAACGCATGCGCACCTATTAGCTCGGCCGATGTTCACACTCTCAACTAGTTTACCAATGCACAATCAAATAGTTACATACCCTGATCAGCTAGCATGCTGATGTTCACAGATCGACTAGTTTGCTAAAAAACACAAACCGGCTATGCCGATGCGCACAGTGATCAACTAGTCATCCGATTTAGATAACGTATCGGCTGCACATAGTCGATGTATCAGAGATGCACACACAATCTTAGAGTTCTGTTATCCACTGATCTAAGCTGATTCCAGTTGTTTCCCATAGCAGTCAAATATGGCCGGTCAATCCTTAGTTTTCCCATCCTTATCCACACACTGTTATCAGCCAATTTAACGGCTGAGAGATCGGCTATATGCTTACCGGTTACATACCTTCAACCACATCCTCTTTAGTCTAATTCCGCATGTATGGTCTCACCAACCTAGTTTAATATTAGTGTTCTGTTAAATCTAAATTCTTGAAATAGGTCTAACTTAGATAACCCCATCGGCTGTACGACACTCAATTGTTGTGTTGACGTAATCCAGCCGATGCAACCACACCTAGTTACCTAGGATAACACTTAAGCACATCTCAGTTAAGACACAACTACTTTAGGAAACACCCCTTCGCTAAAGAAATCGATGTTTTCATCGATCAATTAAGAAACCAATGCACCTATCCATCGGCTACACAGGCCAAAAGTATACAACTCTAGATCAGTAAGATAGCACAGTAGACACGCCTCTGTTAGACATGACCAAAGCACATCAATCGGCTAAACCTGATGCATCCTCATCGGTTAAGGCCAAGACCTATACACCAACCAATTAGATAACCAAACATGCTACCTAATGAAGTTAGTATAGATGTTTAGGGTAACCCACCCTGTTGCTTAACGTAACTAGTTAGTTTGGTTGATACTCGATAAATGACTGCCCAGTACAGGGTAGTTAGGTTGTTTGTCGAAATGTAATATTCTTTTATTTGGATTGCAACTTTATCGTGAATTGAAATGAAAGTGTATGCATTCATTGAACTCCATCTTGCATATCATATAGATTCGACCACTCTCGCCGACGGAAATTACCAGCTAATCCCGGAACCAGAAGGAGGTTATTCTGAAGACCCCGGGAACCTCGTCGCGGAATTCTCTGAAGCCCCGAACCAAGGTTCAGAAGATATTAACTTGACTGACCCCAACCCCACCAGCGAAGGCAAGCCCCGGACATAACCCTACTTTATTACACTGCAAACTATACTATTTATATATGTCTTTATGCATTAAGTTCTTAGGAGTTGTTTGGAAACCTTAGTTGCATAATTCAAGGAACCAATGTATTGAACACTAGTACTTGAGTCCGAATAGCTTCTCTGCTTATAGGACCGGTAGAAGTCGGGTGATTTCCTGTCACTCGCGCGACATAGGAATTGTAATGTTTACATTCCTGTTATCACTATAAGGATGACGGACGGGAGTTTGTGAGGTATCATGGTTGAGGTGATACCCCGTCTGTATGGTTGAATTGGATAAGGCCGCAATGTGTGGTAGCGGTGGTTAAGCGTTTGAAAGTACTAGCCACATACCGTGAAATATGGTAAGCGGTAAGCCTAGTAACCAATCGGCCCGAGGAGTGGACATACCCCCCACCACATGTATTTGCTTCTTTTGGTTACTTTGTTCGACGTGTAGGAATACGTGTTGCTGGGCAACCAGGAGTACGGGTTTTGTAGTCGTGCTACAGACGTACGTCCTGCACTTTGGAAGTGCGTATGGTCCTGCAGTCGCTTGTGGTGGATCTGATCCACGAGTCGGAATGAAAGGCAAACGGTTGCTTCGGAACGACCCTGTGGTGTTCCAAGCGTGTGAGTTAGGTTTACCTTGCAAGGTTGAATCTCGATTCAGGAATCGTCCGCCTCTCACGATGAATGAGACTGCTTACCCCCTTTACCACATTGAGTAACAAGAGCAATTATATGGTTATTAAAGATGATGTTTGACCAAAGATTTTACCATGCTTGAATAGCTATAGGTGCTCATCTAGATTGAATAAACACCTAGAAATTGAAAGCTAAAAGTTGACATTAAGGATCTACTCTTTGATACTTTTCAGCTGAAAACTCTACCCAGAGCTAAAAGCCTTCATAAGTCTAGTTACATGGCTAAGTATACCATAACCGGGTAAGCCTTGCTGAGTATTAGTATACTCAGTCTTGCTAGTTTTATATTTTTCAGGTATAGTCTTTGAAGACCCTACTCTTTCCCTGCCTTGGCCCTGTGCTTTTCCAGAAGGTTGGTCCGTGGAATGGGATCCGTCCTCGGCCAACATTGATGATACCGAGTAATGTCATGCCTGGGCTTAGCATGACATCCATCTTGACGACGTGCTGTAAATCATCAAGTATGTTTTCCGCTGCTAAAAATCATAGCTTTAACAGTTTGTAGTGTTTTCTCTAAGTTTGAAACTTCGCATTACTTTTGGAAAATTCTTGTAATGTAATTCCCTGTTATGTAAATTGTGATGGTGATTGTATCTCTGGACTCACCCTCGTGTGAGGTAACCTTATTTGATCCTGTGTATCGGTGGTTTATCGGGACGTTACCCGACAGGCCAAGGGATTATACCGTTTGAAGCACGTTGGAGCCCTCTGGAGTGGACTCGTGTACTTGAGCCGGTATAATTCAGATTGGTTCTGCCACAACTCTGATCACTGAGTCGGCGGAGGAGATAGATGCTGCAGCACTGGAGGTGCCCGCCCGTGACATCATGGAGCCCGCACCCATCGAGACCAATGAAAAATTAGCCAACGAGGGTGTGGGAAAAATCAGAGGAAGAGATCTAACGGTGGCTAATCCAGCGGCCAAGTTGCCAGCCCCCTGGTCTCAAGACCCGGGTCAAGTACAAGTGACTCCGCCCGCGGCTGCAGGTGCTCCCGAAGCTAGAATTGCTATAGCAGGCGCGTCAGATGGCATTGGTAATGTAGAGGTGACCATGCAGCTACCACAGAGCGCACCAAGAGACACCACTGCCGCTGCCTCGACTTTCGAAGGTAGTCATGATGACTTTTTGATCAATGATGTTCCTGATCCAACTATGGAGTTGTTTTTAGATCCTTTGTTGCATCCGGACAAAGAGTCTTGTATGATGGAATTTGGACTTCACTTCTTCAAGTATACCAAGGTGAGTAATCATACTATTAGTAATGTTGATACTCACTGATAGCTGTATGCTGATGTTGTGTCTTCTGCTAAGCAGGATGTTATAAAGCGCTCCAAAGAGAAGTCGCAGATGTTGAGGGTCGTCGGTGACGGACTTCATCGTGCTGAGGTCCTGGAGAAACAACTCGCTGCGAAGAAGCAGAGGAACTCCCAGCTTCAGCAGTGACTTGATGGCCTCATATCTTCGCACCGCAACCAGATCATGGACATCCAGTAGAAGTATAATGCATCACTTAAGAAAGCCAAAGACTTAGCTGCCAAGAACAAGAGTAAGTGTAGCCAGCTTGTCTCCGAGTTGTTGCCTTGTGTAGAGTAGTCATATTTTGTAGTCTAGCTGAGTACTTTGCCCTTTACTTTCCAAAGAACTTAGTAGAGTACTTTGGACCTCCTAATCGCCCTAGCGGTCGTTGCCCCTCCTAGGATTGGGTCCGCCTCCCGGTGTACGACTAGCCTGAGCGACAACGCTTGCACTCCTCGATTGGCTGTGATGCACCGATGGCATGGGGTTTTCTTGATCCAGCTGGATGAGCGTGCATTGTGTTAGATGCCTCACCCTTTGGGTCTTCGGGTTCTGGGGTAGTCGTTGGAGCAGGACCGCAGCTTCAGCAATGTTCCTCTTCGGAATAGCGTACTCGCGGTCGGCGACTGCCGTTGAAGTCGTGTTGAGGTGGTTGTCGAGCGAGGGCCTCCGTGTTCTGCCTGCGTTTGGCTCGCTTAGCGTTCTTCACCTTGCGCACCCTCCTGTGCTCCTCATCTTCGTCCAGAAGGGCGTTCGCCATGTCCTCATCAGTGGAGACTTCTGCGAGTAATTCATTGTCATACTCTCTTCCCGACTCGTCATTGTCTTCTGCATGGTCGTGAATCGAAGCCATGCAGACTTGGCTCTCCAATGAGTACTCGCTAGAGCTGGAGTTGTAGTCGACCAACAAGGTGCGGCCCTGTCCCTCGGTGATGGAGGCGAGGGGCCTGCCTTCCTGATAAGGAAGGTCTTGGATGTAGGCCACAAGGCGGGTGCTGTCATAGAGTAGCTCAGAGGGCTCCATTCCCTTCCAGTACACGAACTGGCCCTGCAGTGTAGATGTGATCGTCATACCAAGATGACTACCCATGGAAGGTTCGGAGTGGTCATCTGAATCTGAGTACTTGTCGAAGATGCTCCCAACAGGCGGTGGCATCCTCGTCTCCGATCTTGAGAAGGCGATCCAAGTCATTCTCCAATGCGGAGAGGTTTGAATCGCATGGCCTCCTGGTAAGGTAAACAGTGGCCTAGTTGCGTAGCCCGAACGGGAATCGGGTACACAGATCCTCAAACCAAATCATATCCAATCTTAGGAGTCCTGGTGCAACGCGATTTGAAGTCACGTGCACCATCTTGCCGGGGTAGTCGATGGACTCGTCGAGATCGCTGCGTGAAGTTGCCGCTGGAGCCTCCGGCTTCGTGTTGTCGACGAGGTGCCAACGAAAGCTGTTTCTGTGACATTCAGGTATTTAGGGTTAAGACACACTAAATTCTAGTATAAAGTGTGCATGTTTGATCTTGGGTATGTGTGTTCAAATTTAAATGCAAAGGGAAAAGGATAATTATGTAATTCTGAAAAATTTAGGTCCTTTAGTGTTAAATGGGTGAGAATGGGAGGTAAAATCAAAATATATGAAAGTTGTTTTTGCAAAAGTCATGAACTTGCTTTTAAACTGCAAATATAGGGGAAACTACCCAAAGGATGCAAGTGTGGTGTATATTTTAAATAGGATTTAATTACAGTTTAAAACTTAGCCAAGTTTTAAATTATATTCAAATCCTTAGCACTTTTGCTATTTAACCTTAAAGCATAGTTGTAGATCTTGTTGAACTCTACACTTTTGCTTTTGGGCATATTTTCATTTGAGTTATGGTTTGAAAGTTATCTAGGCTTTACAGTAGAGTCCCTATACATTTGGAGAATTACACATTAGTCCCCATCGTCTACCTCCAGCTTCCTCCTCCTCTGTTTTCTCTACGCCCGACCCCCGCCGCCTACACCGGCCATGTGCCGAGCACCGGCCGCCCCCGCGCCGCTCTCCTCTATGCCATGTGCTGCTCCAGCACCCCGCCCGCCGCTCACCCGACCGCACTGGCCTCTCCTCGCCTTGCCACACTGCTCTGCCACCCGCCCGAGCTGCTCTCCACCGCCACTCACCGTCATTGCAGCACGACCGGCACCACCTCCTGTTCCTGGCAGCCCCCACGTGTTGCTCCCCGGCCAGTTGCCGCCCTGGTTCTCCTCGCTGTCTTCTCCCGCAAGCGCCACGCTGCCCCGCCTCTGCCCGAGCTCCGCCCGCGGCGGCCAGCACCAGCTCTCGCTCGCTGTGCCCTCTCCTCGACTTGAAGTGCGTCCTTGAGATCCCAGTGCCCTCCCTCTTGCATTCCCGCACCCACATTTGCACTGCTTTTCCTTTTCATGAGCACCCCATTGAAGCGTCCCCCCATTAGGGAAGACTTAAAAGTGATGCTTTATCAGTCCCAGGAGGCTGATAACACTTTTATTACATCAGATGGTACATCACCGTACAGCTCTACGCGGTAATGGGCAGTGAAGCGCCACTATCGCGAGGATTACAACTAAAATCCACACTACTACACTAGCTACGAAAAGAGGGTCATCAGAGTCTTGCGCCATGCGGAGTTCCAGCGGTGGCCTTAACCACAGGCAAGACTGGGTGCAGGACGAAACCCTACTCGATGTCTTCGGGGATGTAGTCTGGATCTTCCACTGTAAAAGTAAGAATGGGGTGAGTACAAACGTACTCAGCAAGTCCAATCACACCCACGGAGGGGGTATAACAGAAATCGATGCACAGGACAATCCAAGGATAAGGTTATGGTTCATTTACGGAAAACTTGGTTGTATGCAAGGATTTGTTTAAAAACATTTCCAAAACAAGTTTTCTAGTACCATGGGGCACACGATGTTGATCCACACAGGATCCAAGTTTTAAGCTGCTACCGGACTCCCCGTCCGCCGTAGCACACGGCACAACTGCCGGACACTTTCCAAACATCTTACACCAACCCAACCATTCCCGGAGAGAAACACTAGTTATGTGACCACATCATAACTTGCCCAATACCGTGGGCACGGCTATTCGAATAGATTTTAACTCTGCAGAGGTGTGCAACTTTACCCACAGGTGGGGTACCACAGCACGATCACCTTAGTGTCGGTGCACATCCCAGCAAAGCCATTACCCACCTTAGCTAGACCTGACTAGCCACCACGGGATCCATCAAGGGGTCATTCGACCTATCTCCGAGGTTTAACCGGGGCATAAGTCACACAGAGCTTATCCCTTTTCCTTGATCACCCGTTACTCTCAGCTCTCCTGATGGCTATCAGACTAACTAGTGGGGTTTATGCTAAGCCGTTGCCCATACAACGGTCAAGTGGTTTGCACGACAGGAAGCTAGGTGAGATGACACATCAACTCGGTCCTTAGGGGTGATAAGATGGATATCTCCCTTCCTCGCTCAACCACACAGGTACGAGCACACCAACGGCAATTCACACCGGAATGCCATCCATCCTGTCTGACTCGTCTTTCAAAACCACATTTTATCCCTTCCCACACACACACATTTTCTTTATAAAACCAGGTGTCAAGGTGTGGTTATCACAAATAAGGGTGGCTATCCTACCATGTTTTCAGCAAGCAAAACCATGCAATTTTATAAAACAGGCCACTGGGTTATGTTTATAAAAACTAGGATAGAAACATGCATCAAAGAGCGGGATTGAACTTGCCATCATCAATCCTTGCGGGAGGTCCTGATCGAAGCACTGTCCCTCGGGTTCGGGGTCGCAGAACTGGTCCTCGTTCGCTTGGTCACAGTTGGGAACTCCCTCGTTCACTCCGTGTCCTACGACGCAAACAAACAGACACACAATCAAGTGAAAGAACTAAAATCTTTTATCATTGAGCTTTAATCGGAAATAATTTAGTTACGGAGATAGGGGTAATATCTTTGGGTAGTTTCTTAATGGCATGGTTAAAACTGTACTAAAAGGGCATGATAAAGTTTCGGGTCGATCGGAGGTCGTTTGGCGCATAAAATGATGAGTTAAAAAGGGGTTCAGGGGTTAAACAAGGGTCCAGGGGCTTATTTGTAAATGGTTATGGAACGGAAAGGACTTGATTATAATTTTTAGAAATATTTGGGGCATAACAGAAAGGTGGACGGGTTTATTTGATATTAGATTTGTATGGCGAAGGGTGTATTTCGGATTATCGGACAGGACAGGGTTTCTTTTGCAAAAGAGTGTAAAGGGGTGGAAGGGCTTTTGAGGGAATAGAGGAAAGGGGAGGTCCTGGGGGCAAATTTACCCTTTCTTCTTCCTCCATCGGCAGAGAATAGAGGAGGGGGGGTGGAGGTCCGGCGCCCGGCCGATTCCGGCGGCTTGGGGCGTGGCGGCGGCCGGGAATAGGGGCAAAAGAGAGAGGGGGAAGAGGGGATTCCATCCCCGGTCTCACCTTGGACCGAGGTGGAGCGAGGGGGCGTGCCCACGGCGGGCAGCGGGCGGCGGCGCTGGGGCCTGGGGAAGGGGGCGCGCGGTGGCGAGGGCGGTGGTAGTGGCCGAGAGCTGTGCGAAGGTCCTATTTATAGGCCGGGGAAGGCGGTGGAGGGGTGGCCGCGACGGTGGCCGGTGCGGAGCGCCATTAATGGCGCTTCGGCCGTTTGTTGGCGTCGCGACGCGGCGTGCGGCGAGGGCGGAGCGCCAGCGGCGGGCGGCGCGGCATGCCGTGCAGCCTCGGGTGCGCGTGCATGAGCCCGTGGGCCGGGGCGTACGCGAGCCAGAGCGCGCGTGCGCGGGGAAGGCGTGGAGCAGGGACGCGCGTGGGCGTGGGCGCGAGCAGTGTGAGCGGCGGGTGTCACGACGGCTCGGGGCGGAGCGCGCACGGCCGGCCGGCGTGCGCGGCGGGCGACGGGCGGCACGGCGGGTGACGCGGTCACGCGATGCACGCGCGGGGCGCGCGCGTGGGCGCGGGCGTCCGAGCACAGGGGCGACGGTGCGCGAGGGAAGGGAGGCGGCCGGTGCCTGGCGCGGCAGGGGGCGGCCAGGGGCGCGCGTGCGGGAGCCAAGTAGGAGGGAGGAGGGGGAAAAGAAGGAAGAAAGAGGAAGAAAGAAAAAGGAAAGAGGGAAAAGAAAAGAAATGGGAGAGAGAGAAAAAGGAAAAAGAAAAAGGAGAGAGCAAGAAAGGAAAGGGAAGGGGGATTGCGTCGGCGCCGATCGCGGCGGGTGGTCACGCATGGGCGACAGGCCACCGAGCGGTGCGGGATGGGACGGCGGTCAAATTCGTGTCGGCTGTCAGGATGGCGGGGGGGGGGGGAAACGGGGAGGGTTAGGGTTAGGGTTAGGGTTAGGGTCCGGACGGGCTTTGACGACGAATAGGTTTTTGATCGAAACACTCTAGCGAATAGTTTAATTTGGTAAATTTTCAGGGCGTCACAAACCTACCCCACTTAAAATAAATCTCGTCCTTGAGATTTGGCTGGCTCCTAAACAGATGAGGAAATTCCTTCTTTAGGGCATCTTCACGTTCCCATGTCGCTTCTTCTATTCCATGTCTGCTCCACTGAACCCTGCATATCCGTACTTCGGAGTTCCTTGTCCTCCTAGTGACAGTGTCCAGAATTTTGATCGGTACTTTCTGGTATCGTAGATCCGGCTGCAGATCTATTGTTTCCACCGGCACGTGTTCTTCCTCGGGTACTCTCAAACACCTTCTTAATTGCGAAACATGAAATACTGGGTGTATATCCGACATTTCTTCTGGTAACTCCAGTCGGTATGCCACTGCTTCGACTCTCTTCAGAACCCCATACGGTCCAATGTATCGAGGGGCCAATTTTCCTTGCACTTGAAATCTTCGCGTCCCTCGAATGGGTGAGACCTTGAGATAAACAAAATCTCCTGGGTTGAAACTTATTTCTCACCTTTTCTTGTCTGCATAGTTCTTTTGTCGGGATTGAGCCGCTTTCAATTTCTCGCGAATCTCCACTACTTTTTCTTCTGCTTCTTTTATAAGCGCGGGTGCTACTAGGGCACGTTCTCCAACTTCCGACCATATTAGGGGAGTCTTGCACTTCCTTCCATAGAGAGCTTTGAATGGTGACATGCCCAAGCTGGCTTGGTAACTATTGTTGTACGAGAATTCTGCATAAGGCAGACTCTGCTCCCAGTCCTTTCCATAGGTCAGGACACGTGCTCTCAGCATATCCTCCATAATCTGATTTACCCTCTCGGTTTGACCATCCGTCTGCGGGTGATATGCGGAGCTGAAATCTAACTTGGTGCCCATGGCTTGATGCAAGCTTTTCCAAAACCTAGAGGTGAATTGGGTTCCTCTGTCTGAGACAATTCTGCTAGGCACTCCATGTAACTTTACTATGTTTTCCATATAAAGCTTTGCCAGCTTTTCTCCACCGTAATTAGTTCGTACGGGTATGAAATGAGCCGATTTAGTGAGTCGGTCCACTATTACCCATATGGAATCGTGTCCCTTCTGTGTTCTAGGTAGGCCTACCACAAAGTCCATTCCTATCTCATCCCATTTCCAAACTGGAATGGGTAGGGGTTGCAATAATCCTGCTGGCTTTTGGTGTTCGGCCTTGATCCTTTGACAAGTATCACAATGAGCCACAAATCGTGCAATATCTGCCTTCATCCCATTCCACCAATATTTTTGCCTTATGTCCATATACATTTGGGTGGATCCTGGGTGGATGGAGTAGGCCGAGTTATGGGCTTCGTCCATGATTATCCGCCGGAAGTCTCCATTCTGGGGTACACAAATCCTATTCTCGTACCATAACGCTCCTTTATCGTCTACTCTGAAACCCGGTGCTTTGTTTTCTCCAGTTTGTTTGCAGATCTTTATTAACTCCTGATCCGAGCTTTGAGCCTCTCTAATTCTATCCTCTAGTGTTGATTGGACGTTCAGCCCATGGCTGGAACCTCGAGGAACAATGTGCACATTTAATCGTGCCATTTCCTCGCACAGATGGTCATCTTTGGGTCCATAGGATTTCCGACTTAAGGCATCGGCTACCACATTCGCTTTTTCGGGGTGATAATGAATTTCCAAATTGTAGTCCTTCACCAACTCCAACCATCTTCTTTGCCTTAAGTTCAAATCCGGCTGGGTGAAGATATACTTCAGACTCTTATGGTCGGTGTAAATCTCACACTTATTTCCAATCAAGTAATGTCTCCAAATTTTAAGGGCATGCACTACGGCTGCAAATTCCAAATCATGGGTCGGATAGTTCTGCTCATGAGTTCTAAGTTGGTGGGAGGCATATGCAACGACTTTCCCGTCTTGCATCAGCACACACCCTAATCCTTGTCGGGATGCGTCACAATAAATGACAAAATCCCAATGGATGTCCGGTAGGGTCAGCACTGGGGCGGTTGTCAACCTTTGCTTCAATTCTTGAAAACTTCTTTCACAAGTTTCTGTCCAGGCAAACTTCTTCTCCTTCTTAAGAAGTTCCGTAATGGGTCGGGCTATCTTGGAGAATCCCTCAATAAATCTACGATAGTACCCAGCCAATCCAAGAAAACTTCTGATTTCACTAACATTAGTCGGTCGCTGCCAGTTGGAAACTGCTTTGACCTTCTCTGGGTCCACCGCTACGCTTTCCGCGGTTAGAATGTGACCAAGGAAAGCTACTCTCTCCAGCCAGAATTCGCACTTGCTAAACTTGGCATATAGCCTATGTATTCTCAGCTTTTCCAATACTACCCGTAGGTGTTGCTCATGTTCCTGAATACTCTTGGAGTAGACAAGTATGTCGTCGATAAAGACTACGACAAACTTATCTAGCTCGTCCATGAATACTTTATTCATGAGGTTCATAAAATAGGCAGGGGCATTGGTTAGTCCGAAGGACATTACGGTAAACTCGAACTGCGCGTAACGGGTGACAAAGGCTGTCTTAGGGATGTCACTTTCTCTAATCTTGAGCTGAAAATATCCTGACCTTAGGTTGATCATGGAAAAGTACTTGGCTCCTTTTAGCTGGTCGAAAAGGTCATCAATCCTGGGGAGGGGGTACTTATTCTTAATGGTAACCTCATTCAGCGCCCGGTAATCCACACACAACCTCATACTCCCATCTTTCTTCTTGACAAACAGCACTGGGGCTCCCCATGGCGACGAGCTTGGTCTGATGAAGCCAATTCGTTGCAGTTCTTCTAGCTGCTTCTTTAACTCTGTCAACTCAGAGGCTGCCATCCTATAGGGTCTCTTGGCTATGGGGGAGGTCCCAGGGATAAGGTCAATGATGAACTCTATATCCCTGTCCGGTGGCATACCGGGGAGTTCTTCGGGGAAGGCATCTGGGTATTCGTTTACTACCGGGACTTCTTCTAAGGGCTTGGCTTTCATGCTAAATACCATCGGGTTAAACTCACTTCCCCGGGTATGGCAGATTACTTGTACTCCTTCGGGATTTGTTAGGTGTACCACTTTGTCAGTACAGCCTATGAGGCCATTGTGTCGGCTTAGCCAGTCCATTCCAAGGATCACGTCTATTCCCCCAGACTTAAGTACTACCAAGTCTGCTAGAAATTCTACCCCACTTAAATTGATCCTTACCCGTGGACAGCCTAATTGACAATTGATGTCGCCTCCAGGCGTCCGGGTTAATAGGGGTGTTTTTAGTAGTACTGTAGGTATTTTGTATTTTTCCATAAAACTTGAGGATATAAATGAGTGCGATGCTCCAGAATCAAATAGTACTGTTGCCAGAGTTGAGTTGACTAGGTACTCACCAAGCACTACGCCCTGAGCCTCTTGAGCCTCCTGCGCGTCGATGTGATTGACGTGGGCTCGTCCAAATGATTGCTGGGGCTGCTTCATCTGTTTATTGTTGTCATTGTTGCGGATGGGCACTCGGTTGGCACCGGTCAGGGCTGGTCTGGGTCCATTCACCGTGTTGGAGAAGGCCGATGTAGCTGGCTTATTCTTGGCATAGGGGCAATTGGCGATGAAATGCCCTGTCTCACGGCAGTTAAAACAGGCCCTAACATTGTTGTTGTCGGAGGCGACCAGGCTTGTATTGTTCTGCGGGGCCCTCACGGTACTCTGGCTCCTAGGCTGTGTGTTAGGGGCCCGTGGTCCTGTCACCTGAGACTGAGTCCTATACTGCATTGGGGCCTGAGACCTTGGTGCAGTGTAGCTGAAGTTCCTCGGTTTTTGGAATCGGTCCTGTTGGCGGGCCTTACTTTCCAGAAATTTGCGTTTGTTATCCTTCCTTTCTTCGGTTTTGGCCCTTTCCGTAAGGATAGCCTTGTTCATCAGGGTATTGAAGTTAGGATAGATTTGAGGGGTAAGCAAGGTCCGGAGTTCTGGGTTTAGTCCCTTCTTGAACATGTCTTGTTTCTTGTCATCGTCGTTCACCTCCTCCGGCGCATATCGGGCCAACTCTATGAACCGGTGGGTGTACTCCTCCACCGTCATGCTCCCTTGCTGCAGTGCACGGAATTCATCTGCCATGCGCTTCATGGTGGCCGAAGGGATGTGGTAACGGCGGAACTCCTTCACGAATTCCTCCCAAGTGATGGTAGAGGCATCCTCAACTGCGGCACAATAATTTTCCCACCAGGCTAATGCTGTTCCGGTGAGTTGGTGGGCTGCCAGAAGGACTTTGTCTCGGTCCTGGCATTCAAACGGTTCGAGTTTCCTCTGAATTACTCGTAACCAGTCATCTGCATCCAAGGGGTTGCAGGATCCAGCAAAGGTGGGCGGCTTGGTCCTTAGGAAGGCTGTCAGCTTGTCGTTCATATTCTGCCCTCGTGGTTGCCGGTTAATGAGGGCATTGGCCAGTGTTTCCAGTATAAGGGTCTGGTTGTGGATTATCTGCGCCAGGTCTCCAAGGGGTGGGGGTGGTGGTAGTTGCTCTCCTCCTTGATTTTCTCCTCGGTTCTGGCTTACTTCCTGCTCTCCCTGAGGAAGGTCTTGTTCAACAGGCTGTGCTCCGGCACCAGCGGCTGCGGGGTTTCGGCTACGGGAGGCCCTTGCGACCTTCCGGGGAGTCACTTGTTGATTGGGTAGATTGGGGTTACGATTATGTGATGTTTGAGTTGTTTAATTCGTATATAAGGCAGAATTTACCTCCTGCCGGTAGTTACTCAAATAAATAGCACACAACAAACCAGCACACAATTTCACATCACAAGCACAATCAACTTCATTACTGCAAGGAGGGGTACAGCTGCTTGGGGGTTAAACCAGATCTCGTACTACTCGTCCGGGGTCATGCCTAAGGGCACGTCCTAAGCAAAAGAGGCTGGGGGTGCATCACTAGAACGGCGTCGGTTATTCTACTCGCGAGGCGTGCCTTCTTCCGGGGCGGGGAGTGTGAGAAATCCCTGCTCGCCATCTTCTGGGTTCCCATCTGTCAAGGGTTGCGCTGCAGCATCCCTTTCAACGGCGGCAGCTGGACTTTCAGGGTTCTCGGGTGGGGCTTGTGTGTTTCCAAAGAGGGGTCCCCATCCTATGACGGGTGTCCCGAGTAAAACATGGTCTTCTCCGATTGCCGGGACCGGTGTTCCATTTTGGGTCCACTCTTGCATGCGCCGGTCTCGGGCCTGCCTGAGGCTCTCTTGGGCGACCGCTTCGCTGCTGACCGCGGCTGCGGCCCTTGCCTCGGCTTGGGCAGCTCGGATCTGCTGTAGTCTTACTGCGAGTTCTGCTTGCTCAGCTCGATGGGTCTGCTCTCTCAGAAGGTTGGCTTGCTCATCAAAGAGTTGGTCCAAGGCGGCTAGATAAGTAGCCACTTGGTACCGAGGGCCTTCTTCATGGCGACGTCGTTCCAGACTTCTCATGCGTGCTTCCCAAACTGGGGTTCTGATGGCTGGCGGGAAGAACCTCACTGGTGTGGCGGTGAGGTGTCCTTCAAAAATCCGGCATAAATAACGGAGTGCTTTTCTGACGGTCAAGAGGTAGGTGTCTTGATGCCTAAACCCTGTGGCAGTCACTCGCCATGGCTGTATGTCGGGGTAGCGGTTGCTCCTGGCGATGACCAGGATCACCCTGCAGCGGAGGGTACCATGGTGTTCGTACTCTCTGCTGTAGTACCTTGGGCGTTCCGTAACGCCAAGGCTTTCCAGGGCGTTGATCAAAAGGCTGGGAAAGCCAGGTGCTGCTTGGCAATCGCCCTGGGTCCATCCTTCCTCAGCCATCTGAAATAAGGACAGGGTAAACAATCTAGCACAGGTAAAAAAAAAAGAGTAGATAACATTTATTATTGCAACATGGGGGTACAGTTTCCATGGATATGTGGTTATTAGGGTAGGGTTCTAGCTTGGAGTGCTACTCCTATCATGGGGATTCTTCCCCGATTCTGATAGGGCACTTCTTTATTGGGAGGCACCGATCCATCACCTCATCTTCGGTCTGAGTACCTTTATCCCAATGGGTTTCCTCGGGTTCCTCTTCTTCCTCTATCCATCCACCTATTCCTCTGCGGTTTTTGTATTCCTGCATCTGGGCTTGGAGGGCGGCTAGGGAATATTCGGCGCGTGCGGCTCTTATCTGTTGTTCTTCCAGTTCCTGGGTTGCCTTTTCTGCCCTATGGACTAGCTGCTTCAGTTGTGTCGCCTGTTCGCGGTAGAGTTCATCCAAGCCGGTAAGGTAGATGGATAGGTGGGAGACCGTATCTTCTAGGTCTTCTTCTTGTCTTCCGAGTCCTCTCATTCGGGCAATCCAAGTGCGTCCTCTTCCTTCAGTAGGTGGGACAAATCCCATAGGAGTCCGCTGAAGGTGGTGCTTGTAGATCACACGCAGTCGTCGCAGGGCTTTACGGGCGGCCTTTCGGTAGGTGTCAGGGAAGCGAAAGCCAGAGGTGGAGATGAACCAGGGGTCCACATCAGGGTAGCGAGTGCTTTTTCCCACAAAGACCATCATGTCGCACCGAAGGATGCCCTTGGAGGTGTATTCTCGGTAGGCATACTCCGGTGGTTCCATAACTCCGATGCGTTCCAGGCTGAGTATTAATAACTTAGGAAGGCCGGGCTCTGCGTGGCAGATTCCGTCAACCCATCCATTGTCAGCCATCTAGAACAAGGCAAGAACCAGTGGTGAGTGAAGAGCTAAATCGAAACAAGTCCTAGGGCCTGAAAAAGGGTCTCGTTTCTAGGGTCACGTCCTACGGCCAGCCTACGGCTCTGATACCACCTGAAGCGTCCCTCCCATCAGGGAAGACTTAAAAGTGATGCTTTATCAGTCCCAGGAGGATGATAACACTTTTATTACATCAGATGGTACATCACCGTACAACTCTACGCGGTAATGGGCAGTGAAGCACCACTATCGCGAGGATTACAACTAAAACCCACACTACTACACTAGCTATGAAAAGAGGGTCATCAGAGTCTTGCGCCATGCGGAACTCCAGCGGTGGCCCTAACCACAGGCAAGACTGGGTGCAGGACGAAACCCTACTCTACGTCTTCGGGGATGTAGTCTGGACCCTCCACTGTAAAAGTAAGAATGGGGTGAGTACAAACGTACTCAGCAAGTCCAATCACACCCACGGAGGGGGTATAACAGAATTAAATGCACAGGATAATCCAAGGATAAAGTTATGGTTTATTTGCGGAAAACTCGGTTGTATGCAAGGGTTCGTTTAAAACATTTCCAAAACAAGTTTTCTAGTACCAAGGAGCACATGATGTTGATCCACACAGGATCCAGGTTTTAAGCTGCTACCGGACTCCCCGTCCGCCGTAGCACACGGCACAACTGCCGGACACTTTCCAAACAACTCACACCAGCCCAACCATTCCTTGAGAGAAACACTAGTTATGTGACCACACCATAACTTGCCCAATACCGTGGGCACGGCTATTCGAATAGATTTTAACTCTGCAGAGGTGTGCAACTTTACCCACAGGTGGGGTACCACAGCACGATCATCTTAGTGTCGGTGCAGATTCCAACAAAGCCATTACCCACCTTAGCTAGACCTGGCTAGCCACCACGGGATCCATCAAGGGGTCATTCGACCTATCTCCGAGGTTTAACCGGGGCATAAGTCACACAGAGCTTATCCCTTTTCCTTGATCACCCGTTGCTCTCAGCTCTCCTAATAGCTATCAGACTAACTAGTGGGATTTATGCTAAGCCGTTGCCCATACAACGGTCAAGTGGTTTGCACGACAGGAAGCTAGGTGAGATGACACATCAACTCGGTCCTTAGGGGTGACAAGATGGATATCTCCCTTCCTCGCTCAACCACATAGGTACGAGCACACCAACGGCAATTCACACCGAAATGCCATCCATCCCGTCTGACTCGTCTTTCAAAACCACATTTTATCCCTTCCCACACACACACATTTTCTTTATAAAACCAGGTGGTCAAGGTGTGGTTGTCACAAACAAGGGTGGCTGTCCTACCATGTTTTCAGCAAGCAAAACCATGCAATTTTATAAACTAGGACAGAAACATGCATCAAAGAACGGGATTGAACTTGCCATCATCAAATCCTTGCGGGAGGTCCTGATCGAAGCACTGTCCCTCGGGTTCGGGGTCGCAGAACTGGTCCTCGTTCACTTGGTCACAGTTGGGAACTCCCTCGTTCACTCCGTGTCCTACGACGCAAACAAACAGACACACAATCAAGCGAAAGAACTAAAAGCTTTTATCGTTGAGCTTTAATCGGAAATAATTTAGTTACAGAGATAGGGGCAATATCTTTGGGTAGTTTCTTAATGGCATGGTTAAAACTGTACTAAAAAGGGCATGATAAAGTTTTTGGTCGATCGGAGGTCGTTTGGCGCATAAAATGACGAGTTAAAAAGGGGTTCAGGGGTTAAACAAGGGTCCAGGGGCTTATTTGTAAATGGTTATGGAACGGAAAGGACTTGGTTATAATTTTTAGAAAGATTTGGGGCATAACAGAAAGGTGGACGGGTTTATTTGATATTAGATTTGTATGGCGAAGGGTGTATTTCGGATTATCGGACAGGACAGGGTTTCTTTTGCAAAAGAGTGTAAAGGGGTGGAAGGGCTTTTGAGGGAATAGAGGAAAGGGGAGGGCCTGGGTGCAAATTTCCCCTTTCTTCTTCCTCCATCGGCAGAGAACAGAGGAGGGGGGTGGAGGTCCGGCGCCCGGCCGATTCCGGCGGCCCGGGGCGTGGTGGCGGCCGGGATTAGGGGCAAAAGAGAGAGGGGGAAGAGGGGATTCCATCCCCGGTCTCACCTTGGACCGAGGTGGAGCGAGGGGGCGTGCCCACGGCGGGCAGCGGGCGGCGGTAGAGCCGCGGGCGGTGGCGGCACTGGGGGCTACGGAAGGGGGCGCGCGGTGGCGAGGGCGGTGGTGGTGGCCGAGAGCTGCGCGAAGGTCCTATTTATAGTCCGGGGAAGGCGGTGGAGGGGTGGCCGCGACGGTGGCCGGTGCGGAGCGCCATAAATGTTGCTTCGGCCGTTTGTTGGCGTCGCGACGCGGCGCGCGGCGAGGGCGGAGCGCCATTGGCGGGCGGCGCAGCGTGCCGTGCAGCCTCGGGTGCGCGTGCGCGAGCGCGTTGGCCGGGGCGTACGCGAGCCAAAGCGCGCGTGCGCGGGGAAGGCGGGGAGCAGGGACGCGCGTGGGCGTGTGCGCGAGCAGTGTTAGCGGCTGGTGTCACGGCGGCTCGGGGCGGAGCGCGCACGGCCGGCCGGCGTGCGCGGCGAGCGACGGGCGGCACGGCGGGTGACGCGGTCACGCGATGCGACCGAGCACAGGGTCGACGGCGCACGAGGGAAGGGAGGCGGCCGGTGCCTGGCGCGGCAGGGGGCGGCCAGGGGCGCGCGTGCGGGAGCCAAGCAGGAGGGAGGAGGGAGAAAAGAAGGAAGAAAGAGGAAGAAAGAAAAAGGAAAGAGGGAAAAGAAAAGAAATGGGAGAGAGAGAAAAAGGAAAAAGAAAAAGGAGAGAGCAAGAAAGGAAAGGGAAGGGGGATTGCGTCGGCGCCGATCGCGGCGGGTGGTCACGCGTGGGCGACAGGCCACCGAGCGGTGCGGGATGGGACGGCGGTCAAATTCGTGTCGGCTGTCAGGATGGCGGGGGGGGGGGAACGGGGAGGGTTAGGGTTAGGGTCCGGACGGGCTTTGACGACGAATAGGTTTTTGATCGAAACACTCTAGCGAATAGTTTAATTTGGTAAATTTTCAGGGCGTCACACCCATCTCGCCGGACCTCCGCCGCAGTTTCTGCTCGCCGTCGACAGCCGCCGCCGCTGCCTCCCATCCCCGATCTAGTGCTCCTAGAGCACCGTCGCGACCCACTGAAGCTCACAAGCCTGCCCAATTTCAATCTCCCGTGCTAGATCGCCCGGACCACAGCGCCGGTGAGCTCGAGCTTCCGCCGCCGCTCGGCCTCGCCGTCGTCCCGATGATCCACTGCCTCTTAGCCCCGGCCAAGTGCACCATCAGCACCACATCATCGTGTGGAAGCTCTCCAACCACTTCCCCGCCGCCCTCCAGCACTCCAGCCACCGGAACGCTGACGCCATCCCTCGGAGCTCCACCGCCCGCCTCTGTTCGCCGTCGAACCGCCGCCTTGGCCCTTCTCTTCCCCAACACGGGCCACCCCCGTGACCGCCGTAAGCTCCCGAACATTTCCCCTCACTTGCCCCTCACCGCCACTGAGCCCCCTCGCCGGAAGTTGATTGGCACCGATCGGTTTTCCTGTGTAGCCCAGCCAAGGACCCAATTGCAAGGATTTGAATCTCTCCAAGGGCCGGGGCCGTTCTGTAGAAAATCATAAACCCCCCTATTCAAATCAGCCAACTTGTAAAATCCATAGGAAATTGCAAAAAAAAATCCAAAAACTGCCAAATCAATTTTGTTGTACTCTAGAAGTTTAGTGCTACAACTTTTGTTAGTGGAGTTCAGTTCGAAACCAAATATGTTTAGAGTTATTTTAAAGTTTAACAAAAGGGTATCTTGTGTGTAACTTTTGCATTTTAGCTTATTTTCATGTGATTTTTGGTATGCAGCATGTTTAAGATATATGTAAGATTGTGTAAACATTTTTAGTTTATGCACTCTTGCTTGAACTCATTTGAATTTATACAAATCAAGCTTGAATTGATTAAAGTTTATTTAAGCATGTTACCAAGGTTTTCATGCTTAGATCTTTTTATCATGTGATGTTCTCCAATAGAGTAGTCCATAGTAAACATTTTAGGAATTTACAACACTATTTGCTTAAGGTTTGCATTTGAACTTGAAATTTGAACTTAATTCAAATGCTTTAGTGTTTGTTTTTAGAAATTTGTGAACAATTCATAGTAAGCTCATCCACTAGAAAAGAGCTTACCCACAAAAATTCAAGGCTAAAGCCTTTGTAGATTTCAAAATAAAAATCAAACTTGTTAACCTAATTCTATTAAATCAAGTAATTTGATATTGAATAGAAGTACACCTAGTAAATTTGAATTCAAATCTCCTGTTTTATGAAGTTGTATTTATCAATTGATTGGATTACAACTTTATCATGAAATAAAATACTTAACTCGAGAACCACCTAATTCAAATCATTGCATATCATGTAGAGTCAGCAACACTCGACGATGGAGACTACGAGCTAGTCCCGGAACCAGAGCCAAGGAGTTCTGAAGATCCTGCGAACATCATCGAGACTTTAACTGAAGCCCCGAACTAAAGTTCAGAAGTATTTGACATCCCTAACCTCAACCCCGCTCAAGAAGGCAAGCCCCGATGCATAACCCAATATTTGAAGTTACTACAATTATACAATTTTATACTTATGTATTTATATTATGCATTAAGTCTAAGAGTTGAAATGAAACCCTAGATGCATGAATACTAGGAACCTATGCATTGAGCCTAAGTCCTTATCGGATAGATGCTTTGCTAATAGGACCGGCAGAAGTCGGGTGATTTCATGTCACTCGCGCAATATAGGAGTTGAATGATTACTACTCTGCAATCACTATAAGGACGATGGACGGGGTCATGTGCAGTGTCATGATATGAATGGTTACCCCGTCTGTGTTGATAAAAGTTGATAAGGCCGCAGTGTTTGGTAGCGGTGGCTAAGCGTTTGAAAGTACTAGCCACATGCCGTGAAATATGGAAAGCGGTAAACCTAGTAACCAATCGGCCCGAGGAGTGGACATACCTCCCACCACTCGTAATTTGGTTTTTCACATGCACCGACATGCGAGAGTATGTTCTGCGCAGCGGACGGGAGTACGGTCATGTAGTCGCGCTACAGACGCATGTCCTACACATTGGTATGCATATGGTCCTACAGTCGTTGTGGTGGCCCTGTTCCACGAGTCGGAATGAAAGGCAAACGGTTGCTTCGGAACGATCGTTGGAGGTTCCAAGCGTGTGAGTTAGGTTTACCCTTGCAAGGTTTGGAAATTCGATTCAGAATCATCCGTTTTTCGCGGAGATTGAGACTGCTTATTCTTTCTGCCACATAGAGTAAAAACAATAACTATTGTTGGAATAATCTTGATGGATGCTAATGTCTACCTTGTTTGTCTAGTATAGGTGCTTACCTAGAATGGTTAATGAAACTAGAATTTGAAAGCTAAAATATGGAAATTGGATCATACTCTTTGTTGCTTTTTAGCTGAAAATTAAACCCAGAACCATTACAAGCCTTCATAAGTCTAGTTACATGGCTAAGTATACCATAAAACGGGTAACTCTTACTGAGTATCAGTATACTCAGTCTTGCTAGTCCATTTTTCAGGTATGGCCTGTGAGAACCCAACGGATGGTCCAGCCTGGCCATTTTCTGTTCCGTCTGGCTGGTCCGTGGAGTGGGATCCGTCCCCGGCTGGCAGTGACCCTCCGGAATGACGCCATGTTTAGGGCGAAACATGGTGCCAACTTTAGCGACGTGTAGTCGCAATGTTAATTTTCTTCCGCTGTTACTCTGGCACAAGCTTGTATAGCTTGTGGTTCTAGACAATGTTTGTATAAGTATACTTAAGTTTGAAATGGTTTGTAATAATATTTAATATTCTATGAATTAAAAGTTGGTGAGCTATTGTGCAATCGTAAACTCGCCTTCGTGCGAGGTAAACCTGCTTCGATCCTGATGAACCGTGGTTGCATCGGGCTGAGACCCGACAGACCTATGGGTTGTTCCGTTTGAAGTGCGTTGAGTTAGTATCGGCTGTATAGCGATGACTAGCGCACTTGAGCCGGAATAATTCAGGCGGTTCTGCCACAGCTGGTATCAGAGCTGTCGGTTTACTCTTACAATCGGCATTAAACCGCAGCAGCTCTTAAAAATATTTTGGGATAAAATTTGCTTAACAAAAAGAATTTGCAAAGTGCGTTGGATTCGTTAAGGTTGGTGCTTAGATCGTAAAGCTCTAAGGGAATTATATGGGAATTATCATGTGGCTACTAGTATGTATATGTATATAGTTCAGTTCTAACTTGCAGCACTACTTTCTGTCAAAACTTATTTTCTAGCATAACCAACCTTAGATATTTATTCATATTGTTGTGTTCCTCAACGTCGAGACGAGAAGGTAAGAAGGTAAGTATCCTCAGCCAACTGAGGGAGATATGCCTTCCCGTCGGTGATGCAAACCGAACGCTGTTTCTCAAGCAGTGGCCTACTTGAGATGCTACCAATATATCAACTTAGGTTGATTATATTGGGAGTATATGGTTCGGCACAGGGTATGGTGATTGCTGTTCATACCCCCATTTTAAACGGTACCCCCGTAAATACGTTGCTAATGTAACGTATGTTAACATCGTCCGTACGGTGGAAATTGTACGGATACTGTTTCTATAGTGAACAGTACTGTTTGGGGACGCTTTCATGTCATGCTGCCATGAAAGGTTCAGATTATATAAAAATGGTTATTCTGCAGGTACACTAACCACGATTAAGAGGTTAAGACGAATAGGACTTATCGATTAGTTATTAGAGAGAGACGTATGTGTTATGCCACCGAAATTAACCACGTAAGTCCGAAGATATTCGGTAATTGTTTTGGTTGTGAGGTCGAATAGTACGTGCATGCATAATCCACCATCCATTAAAGTGAGTGCATTAAATATGTTGTTCTTTTAAGGACATGTTGAAGCGTCCCCCCATCAGGGAAGACTTAAAAGTGATGCTTTATCAGTCCCAGGAGGCTGATAACACTTTTATTACATCAGATGGTACATCACCGTACAGCTCTACGCGGTAATGGGCAGTGAAGCGCCACTATCGCGAGGATTACAACTAAAATCCACACTACTACACTAGCTACGAAAAGAGGGTCATCAGAGTCTTGCGCCATGCGGAGTTCCAGCGGTGGCCTTAACCACAGGCAAGACTGGGTGCAGGACGAAACCCTACTCGATGTCTTCGGGGATGTAGTCTGGATCTTCCACTGTAAAAGTAAGAATGGGGTGAGTACAAACGTACTCAGCAAGTCCAATCACACCCACGGAGGGGGTATAACAGAAATCGATGCACAGGACAATCCAAGGATAAGGTTATGGTTCATTTACGGAAAACTTGGTTATATGCAAGGATTTGTTTAAAAACATTTCCAAAACAAGTTTTCTAGTACCATGGGGCACACGATGTTGATCCACACAGGATCCAAGTTTTAAACTGCTACCGGACTCCCCGTCCGCCGTAGCACACGGCACAACTGCCGGACACTTTCCAAACATCTTACACCAACCCAACCATTCCCGGAGAGAAACACTAGTTATGTGACCACACCATAACTTGCCCAATACCGTGGGCACGGCTATTCGAATAGATTTTAACTCTGCAGAGGTGTGCAACTTTACCCACAGATGGGGTACCACAGCACGATCACCTTAGTGTCGGTGCACATCCCAGCAAAGCCATTACCCACCTTAGCTAGACCTGACTAGCCACCACGGGATCCATCAAGGGGTCATTCGACCTATCTCCGAGGTTTAACCGGGGCATAAGTCACACAGAGCTTATCCCTTCTCCTTGATCACCCGTTGCTCTCAGCTCTCCTGATGGCTACCAGACTAACTAGTGGGATTTATGCTAAGCCGTTTCCCATACAACGGTCAAGTGGTTTGCACGACAGGAAGCTAGGTGAGATGACACATCAACTCGGTCCTTAGGGGTGACAAGATGGATATCTCCCTTCCTCGCTCAACCACATAGGTACGAGCACACCAACGGCAATTCACACAGAAATGCCATCCATCCTGTCTGACTCATCTTTCAAAACCACATTTTATCCCTTCCCACACGCACACTTTTCTTTATAAAACCAGGTGGCCAAGGTATGATTATCACAAACAAGGGTGGCTATCCTATTATGTTTTCAGCACGCAAAACCATGCAATTTTATAAAACAGGCCACTGAGTTATGTTTATAAAAACTAGGACAAAAACATGCATCAAAGGGCGGAATTGAACTTGCCATCATCAAACCCCTGCGGGAGGTCCTGATCGAAGCACTATCCCTCGGGTTCGGGGTCGCAGAACTGATCCTCGTTCGCTTGGTCACAGTCGGGACCCTCCTCGTTTACTCCGTGTCCTACGACGCAAACAAACAGGCACACAATCAAGTGAAAGAACTAAAAGCTTTCATCGTTGAGCTCGAATCAGAAATAATTTAGTTACAGAGATAGGGGTAATATTTTTGGGTGGTTTCTTAATGGCATGGCTAGAACTATACTAGAAAGGGCGTGGTAGAGTTTCGGGTCGATCGGAGCTTGTTTGACACATAAAATGACGGGTTAAAGAGGGGTTCTGGGGTTAAACAGGAATCCAGGGTCTTATTCGTATTCATCCGGAGGAAGCAAGGACCTATTTGCAAATTCTAGGAATACTTAGGGCATGCTAAAGGGTGTCGAGTGTATCTAGATTTATGTATTAGAGGGTTCAATTTAAATTAATAGAAAGAGCGAGGCCTCTTTTGCGAAAAGGGAGTGAATAGAGGGGTGTTCATGGAAAGGGGGGGTTTTGGGTAATACAGGGAAAAGGAGGGGGCCTCGGGCAAAATTGCCCTTCTCCTTCCTCTCCCCCGTGCAGAACAGAGGAGGGGGAAGGGGGGCGCCGGCGGCTGCCAAATCCAGCCGGCCCGGGGCTCGATGGCGGCCCGGGGGTGGCGAAAAAGGAGGGGAGGGCGAGGGGAACCGGTTCCCGGCCTCACCTCGGGCCGGGGTGGCGTGTGGAGGCCGGGCGACGGCAGGCTGCGGGCAGCGGCAGAGCCGCGGGCGGTGGCGGCGCTGGGGGCTAGGGAAGCGGCGGGCGATGGCGGTGAAGGCCGTGGGGGAAGAGGGAGCGGGGCGGGGGCCTATTTATAGGCGGGATACGGCGGTGGGGAGGTGAGGCCGCGCGGTGGCTCAGCGGGCGCCATTAATGGCGTTTTGGCCGCTCGCGGTCGTCGTGGCGCGGTGGCGAGGGTCGAGGCGTCGCACGTGGGGGGAAGCGCTGTGCGGCCACAGTGCGGGATGCGGCAGGGGAGCAGCGGCGAGCGGCGCGGCTAGCGACGGGCGGCGCGGCGTCGCGGCCCGGCGTGTGCGTTCAGCCTCGGGTGCGCGTGTGCGAGCGCGTGGGCCGGGGCGTACGCGAGCCAGAGCGCGCGTGCGCGGGGAAGGTGGGGAGCAAGGACGCGTGTGTGCGTGAGCAGTGGTGGCGGTGGCACGGCGGCTCGGGGTGAAGCGTGCACGGCCGGCCGGCGTGCGCGGCGAGCGACGGGCGGCACGGCGGGCGACGCGGTCACGCGATGCACGCGCGGGGCGTGCGCGAGGGCGCGGACGGCCGAGCTTAGGGGCGACGGCGCGCGGGGGAAAGGGAGGCGGCCGGTGCCTGGCGCGGCAGGGGGCGGCCAGGGGCTCGCGTGCGGGAGCCAGGCAGGGGGAAGAAGGGGAAAGAAGGAAGGAAAAAGGAAAAAGGGAAGAAGGGAAGAGAAAGAAAGGAAGAGAAAGAGAGATTGGGAAAAAGAAAAGAAAAGAAATGGGAGAGAGAAAAAAGGGAAAAATAAGAAGGAGAGAGAGGGACGGGCGCGTCGGCCGGCCGGTCGGCCACGCGCGCTCGGCATTCGCGCGCTGCGCGAGGAGAAAGGAATCGCGCCGGCGCTGATCGTGGAAAGGCGGTCGCGTGTGAGCGGTGCGGGGCGGGACAGCGGTCACGTTCAGTGTCCGGTCGGAAGGGGTTAGGGCTAGGGTTTTGACGGCGAGCAGTTTTTAAACGAAGTACTCTAACGCGTGATTTAACTTGGTGAATTTTCAGGGCGTCACACATGTAGAGTATTGTCTATCTCTAGTATGATTTCAATAGGATTCTTGTCGAAGTCTTAGTTCGGTTTTTAGCATCCTTTAAAATCTCACCATCTGAATTCTTGTTTCAGATGGCGGCTCCTTCAAACATCTTTTGGGATCATGCAGGGCATCTCCATACCAATGCCTTGCACTGGGAGGGTTTTCCCTATCTCTTATGGGAATCACATAGTCTATTCTTCTATACCGAGTCCCCACAGTACGATGGAGTGGAGTATAGAGAGGAAGGTGTTCCCCGGTGCAGAGTCAAAATGACTATTCCTCAGCATCCTTTCCGCTCTCAGTGGCAGCCCATCGAGGTCGATGTGGTTGGCTATCGTCTCATCGACACCATTGAGACCGCAGCTCTTGAGGCCATCCACATCTTCTGCAACCAGCATCCCATGGAAGTTGCCGGGCATCCCATCGGTCTGTTCCCTGCAATAGATTCCAGTGATCCTGAGTGGAATTTCAGGATAGCCCATTATGGCCACATGTTGGGAGATTCAGCCGAAGAAACGCTCCGTGGTACCATCAGGTCCATGAATGTCCAGCACCACTATCAGATTCTGCTGCGCCGTGGTATGGGTCAGTTGACTGGTATCGCTCAAGGTCACTATCGAACTTCTGATCGACAGGACACTCAGATAGAAGAGCTTCAAGCCTTGGTCATAGAGAAGGAGGAAATTATCGCAGCGCAAGAGGAGACCATTCTTCACCGGGAGGATCAGATCAATGAGAGTGATGCAATAATCACTCAACGCAACACGATTATCGAGTTCCTCCAGGAGCAAATCCACGACCTTATCGTTGAGGTTGACGACGCCCATGCTCACATCGATGAACTTCAGTAACAGCCAGTACCTCCTGCTGTACCTGAAGCACATGAGGGTGAAGAAGAAGACCTAGAGGAAATCGAGGGAGTTTCTGATCTCGACTCCGTGCACGGAAATCCAGACACCAATCCTCAGCCATATCACTCTTCTTCTAGCAGCTAGTCTTCCGTAGGCGATCTCGACGATTTCTAATTCACCTAAATCATCGATCTTTCTGATGTAACTAGTGTAAAGTGTTGTGACTTAGGTAGTAAGTAGTTTACCTGGACCCGGGGCCATTTGCTGTAACATATATGGCCTAAGTATGTGTAGCTAAAGTATTAGCAAACAGACCCTCCGATGTAGCATATTAAGGATGATCAGTTCTGCTTTGAATCTAAACTTTGAGTCCTGTTGATAGTATCAATATCCTGGCCTTTGATCGAGTTGGTTAAACAGAATATGTGACTTACATATCTATTTAGCGGCAGTATATCATCTGAAAATGGGAGTGAGAATATGTTGATAATTATGGACATCTCCTATGTTTCAGATGGTTGGAGCTACACGTGGAACCCCAGAAGGTTTTCGGGCAGACCAAGCTAGCGGTTCCCAACAACCGCCACCAGCCCCGCCAAATCTAGCAGAAGTCATGGCCCGACAGATGAAACTTCTGAACCAGTTAGTACAGACTCAGATGGGCCAATTTCATCACCGGTCCCGAGGTCGTGATGAACCCCCATCGGCTAGTTACCAAGACTTTCTCAGCACCCAGCCCCCACTGTTCCATAAAGCAGACGAGCCCCTTGATGCTGATGCATGGCTCCGCACTGTAGAGTCTAAGTTCGCATTGTTGTCTACGTCATGCTCAGACGAGAACAAGGCACTCTTCGCAGCTCAACAACTTCGTGGCACCGCTCGCATATGGTGGGACCATTACTATGCCACGCAGTCGGCTGGTCATGTTGTCACATGGGACGAATTCCAGACCGCTTTCAGAGCGCACCACATTCCAGAGGGACTCATTGAGCGAAAGCTCAATGAATTTCTGAATTTGACTCAGGGAACCCGCACTATCATGCAATATGCATAGGTCTTCAATCACCTGTGCCAGTATGCGGGTTATCATGCGGATACTGACGCCCGCATACGGGATCGCTTCCGTCGAGGCCTAAATACCAAGCTTAAGGAACGACTAAACCTGGTAAAGGTCGACACTTTCAATGAATTGGTCAATATGGCTATTACTCAAGAGGATTGCATCTCAGCCCACCGGGCTGAAAAGAAACAGAAGACACCCACTGGACCCTCAACTGCGCAACCGCCAAGGTATCGGTTGGTCCAGAACACTGTTACCCGAGCACCGCCTCGAAACAATCTACCAGACAGATGGGTAGCCAGACCACCTCAGCAGGCCCGATTCAATCGGCCACCGACACCACAACTCCAGTAGCAACAACAGCAAGGCCCGAGGCCGAGCTTTCCGCCATCCAATCAAGGAAACCACAACTATCGTTGTTTAAATTGCGGCAGCCCATCCTATTTCATTAAGGATTTCCCCCAACCCAGAAGATCTTTCCAAGGGCAGAGATCCAACCCGAATAACAAGGGCAAGGGCAAGAAGCAGATGATACAAGTCCGCCAGGGGAGGGTGAACTTCAGGACTCTATCCGAACTCCCCGAGGGTGCGCCAATAATGACGAGTACTTTCTCTATAAACCATCAACCTGTGATTATACTTTTTGATTCTGGTGCAACCCATAGTTTTATCAGTCCCAAGTGTGGAACAAAAGTAGGCCTAGATATCTATCCTACTAGTGGAGCCTATATGATATCAACTCCTGGCGGTAAAATTGCATCAAATCAAATCTATAGAAAGGTGCCAATCCAGCTGGGTAGCAATTTGATAAAAATAGATTTACTGTTATTGGACCTAGAAGGAATGGATGTTCTCTTAGGCATGGATTGGATGACCAGGCACCGAGTGTCATTAGATATCTCTTCCCGAGCTGTGGAGATAGATTCACCCGACCATGAAACTACTATTCTCTATCTTCCACAACGGGAGTGCAATAACTCTTATGCCTATGCTATAGAAGGGATCAAGTTAAAGGACATTCCTATTGTTTGCGAATACCCAGATGTTTTTCCAGATGATTTGCCTGGAATGCCCCGGATAGAGATATTGAGTTTATCATAGAACTACAACCCGGTACAGCCTCCATCTCTAAGAGGCCCTATCGTATGCCACCCAATGAGCTGGCCGAGTTAAAAATCCAACTCCAGGACCTTTTTGACAAGGGTTTCATTTGTCCAAGTGCTTCACCATGGGGTTGCCCAGCCCTATTCGTGAAGAAAAAAGATAATAGCCTGAGGTTATGTGTAGATTATCGTCCCCTCAATGCGGTAACCATCAAAAACAAGTATCCTCTACCCCACATTGACATTCTTTTTGATCAATTAGCCGGAGCTAAAGTATTCTCTAAAATTGATCTTCGCTCCGGATACCATCAAATCAAGATCAGGTCGAGTGATATTCCAAAAATAGCCTTTTCTACCAGATATGGACTCTACGAATATCTGGTCATGTCATTTGGTCTTACCAATGCTCCAGCAAATTTCATGTATCACATGAACTCTGTCTTCATGCAAGAACTCGACAAATTCGTAGTGGTCTTCATTGATGACATTTTGATTTATTCTAAAAATTCGGAAGATCATGAGAACCATCTCCATATTGTTCTTCAAAGATTAAGGGACCACCACCTGTACACTAAATTCTCCAAATGAGAGTTTTGGCTGGATACCGTTAAATTTCTAGGTCATACCATCTCTAGTGACGGTATATCCATTGATCCCAGTAAAGTCCAAGAAGTGCTAGACTGAAAACCTCCTACATCAGTCCATCAAATCCGTAGTTTTCTTGGTCTAGCTGGCTATTATCGACGTTTCATTCCTGATTTCTCAAGAATAGCCAAGCCTATGACTGAACTGTTAAAGAAAGGAGTTAAATTCTCCTGGGATCAGAAATGCGAAGATGCATTCCACACCCTCAGAGCACATCTCACTATTGCCCCAGTTCTGGCTCAACCTGATGTTTCCAAATAGATGTGATGCTTCGGGAATCGGACTTGGTTGTGTGCTTATGCAAGACAACCAAGTGATTGCTTATGCATCGCGAGCACTCAGGACTCATGAACAGAACTATCCTACTCATGATCTTGAACTCGCAGCTGTCATCCATGCACTTAAGATATGGAGACATCATCTGATGGGTACAAAATGCCATATCTATACTGACCATAAAAGCCTCAAGTACATCTTCACGCAAGCAGCTCTAAATATGAGGCAAAGACGCTGGCTAGAGCTTATCAAATATTATGATCTAGAAGTACACTATCATCCAGGCAAGGCTAATGTCGTTGTGGATGCACTTAGCCGCAAGGTGCATTGCTCTTGCTTATCTATTGAGGCTTTCAAAGAGACGCTTTGTTGGGAGATGAAGAAGCTCAATCTTGAGATCATTCCTCAAGGGAGCCTGAATCATCTCTCAATTGAAGCTATACTTTGGGATAACATTATTCTGGCACAACAGCATAACAAAGAGGTCAGAATCATCAAGCAAAAGTTAGCACAAGGAGAAGGAAAGTACAAATGCTTTTGAATAGATCACGAAGGGGTTCTATGGTTCAACGAGCGTATCGTTGTACCTAAGGACCATAAGCTTTGTAAACAGATATTGGATGAGGCCCATTTGTCCAAATTCTCTATGCACCCTGGCAGTACCAAGATGTATCAAGATTTGAAACAGAACTTTTGGTGGACTCGTATGAAGCGAGAAATTGCAAAGTATGTCTCAGAGTGTGATATTTGCCAAAGAGTTAAGGCCAGTCATTTAAGGACTACTGGTATTCTTCAACCTCTACCATTCCCTCTTGGAAGTGGGAGAATATCAGCATGGATTTTATCGTTGGCTTACCCAACACCTCTCTAAGGCATGACTCCATTTGGGTAATCGTTGATCGATTAACCAAAATCGCCCATTTTCTTCCAGTGCATACTACTTATAACACCAAAAAGTATGCTGAGATCTATTTAGATCAAATCGTTCATCTCCATGGAGTGCCTAAGATGATCATCTCTGATCGTGGAGCACAATTCATCGCTAGGTTTTGGGAGCAACTTCAACATGCTCTTGGAACTAAGTTAATCCGAAGCTCCGCATATCACCCTCAGACAGACGGCCAAACGGAAAGGATAAATCAGGTTCTAGAAGATATGCTTAGAGCCTGCGTACTTCGGTATGACAAGAATTGGGACAAATGCTTGTCATTGACAGAATTTTCTTACAACAATAGTTATCAAACAAGTCTCAAGATGGCTCCGTTTGAAGCATTGTACGGTCGCCGATGCCGAACTCCTTTGAGTTGGTCACAAACCAGCGAGCGTAAGATCTTTGGACCCGACCTTGTTACTAAAGCAGAGAAAAAGGTGAAGACTATTCAGAACAATCTCAAAGTAGTGCAATCTCGACAGAAAAACTACACTGACATACGAAGGAGACCGTTACAGTTCCAAATTGGAGACTTCGTATATCTTCGAGTATCTGTAACACCCTAATGTAAATTTCCTAAATTTTAGTGAATTTATTTTGGCTTAAATAAAATTTCTAAGGTTTTTCTTCATTTATCTTGCATTTAAACTAATTTTATATCACAAGAAATTAAAACTTACTTTAGGGTCAACATGTTTGTGCATTCATGCTGGTGCATCTATTTTGTTTGTTTGAATAGTTGAGTTTGAATTCAAATCTCATTTGAATTCAAATAGAATTGAGTTAGTTTGAAAAAGAAAAGAGAAGGAGATTAGGGAAAAGAAATCAGCCCCGCCCGGCAGCCCATCCCTCTTTCCCTCTCTCCTAACCCGTAGCCCATCCCTTCCCCCTTCCTCTTGGGCCGGCTTCCTTCCCCGCGCGGCCCACTTCCCTCTTTCCCTTTTCTCTCTTCTCCCCGCGGCCCAACAGCCACCCCGGCCCAGCTCCCTCAGCGCCAGCCCGAGCCGCGCCTCCTCCCTTCTCTCTGTCTGGCAGCCAGTCCCCACCCGTCAGCTTCTCCGTCCTCCCCCTTCTCCCTTTCTTCCCCGACGCGCACCGGCCACCCGAGATCTCCGGTGAGGCTCTCGCGCCGGGCCCGCACGCCAAGGGTGCCCCGCCGCCCTACAAATAGGATCCCCAACCCCCTCTACCCCCTATCCTCGCCACTGCAGCCGCCACCGAAGCCCTAGCGCCACCGCCCGCTTGCTCCGCCGTGCAGCACCTCTGCTCCATCGTGGGCCGGCCGCTCCCGTGCATCCCAGCTCCGACCAAGGCAGCAGCTTTGCCGTCCCGCCAGGAAGCTCCCCGAGGCTTCCACCCTCGACCCCGAGCCCTGCCCGCGCCGGAATCGAGCCCGAGGACCGCCGCCGGTATCCTACTCCGCCCTTGCGATTCCTCGCCGCCGGTGATCCTCGGATCTCTCTAACCCCCGTAGGACCTTCGCAGGATCTCCACGAGTCGAGCCACGGTAACCAGAAGCCCGGAGACGCCTGCATCAGTCCTCCCCGCGAGCGCCGCCCGTCCCCGCCACTCGGCCCTCGTCACCGGCCAGCCTGCGCTGCTTCTCCGGCCCGTTCAAGCCCTCGGTGAGCACCACATCATCCCCCTGGTCGTCTTGCGCTAGATGTCGTAGACCCAAGCCTGCTCCTACGGGCGGAACGCGCACGCCGGTGAAGCGCTGCCGTGCCGACCCGCTTCCGCTGTTGCAACCGCAGCTAGAGCGCCTCCAGAGGCCCGCCTTAGCCCCAGGTGGATCACGCGTGATGCGCTGATCATGCCCGACCCAAAGCCCGGTCGATTTGACCCCCGGAGCGCCGTTTATGGTGAAGTCCGGTGAGCCCGAGCCGCGCGCCGCCGCGGAAGATGGTCACCGGCGATCAGCGCCGCCACCCCGCAGCCCGATCCATCCTGAACCATCCGATCTGAAGTGAACGCCTACGATTAGATCCGTATCAGGTTAGATCCAGATCCGATGGCCCGGAATAGAAGATACCGGTTCGCCCTCTCTTTAGATTTGAGCCGCCCGTTTTGAATCCGACGATCCAGATTAAAGGATACCCCTTCGGCCTGGTCTTTTTACTAAAGGCCCCTGGACTCTCCTGGAATCAACCCGCAGTCCTCCCCTATTCAAAAGAAATTCCATTCAAGTCCTGTTTTTAGCGCCGGAGCCCCTGAGCTTCCGGGAGTTTGGGTCCGTAGTCCTGCCCCTGTGTTTTCGCGGGTTAGACCCTAGATCTACCCTTTAATTATGTTTAGACCCTCGGTTTTTGCGCAGAACCCCTTAGAATCTCCTGTTTCCTTACAGTTAAGTCCCTGGACCTTGTTTTAGCTCTAGATTTTGAGTCCTAACTCCGTTTTAGGTGGTTTTCACACTCACACGATTGTTGTAATGCGTAGAATAGTTTTAGCTTAGTTTTGTGTGCTGTTTTACTGTATTGTTGTACTGTTTCTTATCTTTTCCCATTGTTTGTATGTATGTGCATGTGTGGACCATGTTTTGGCGTTGCGATCATGAGTAGACGTTGAGCCATCGGAGGAGTACCAGGAGCCACCTTCTTCAGAGCCCTTTGAGCAGCAGCAGGAGAACTTTGAGGAAGGCAAGTATAACATGAACATCCTATCACTTTTAAATACAATTTCATACTGCATTTTAATTCTGTATGCCTATAAGGACTTCCTAGCCACCTTATCCTTTATATATATACCTCGGGTTGCATTTTGGTTAGTTGTGTTAGGTGTTGCGCTCTCATACATAATGGCCCTTTTTTTATTAATTTGATTAATGGTTATATGCAACTTGTTTTTGAGAGTGGCCCTCTGTGCTGTGTCCTTGAGCGGCTCACGTCTCCTTAAAATATGTTTTGTTAGAAATATGGTTTAGGGGGCCAGCACGGTGCTTAGTGCTTGGTTGGCCACTCTCCTTAAGAACCGGTTCATAGAGCGACAACCTGGGACAACCGCGCAACCACAAGACTGGAATGGGACGGTCTTGACTTACTAATTAGGCCATTTTGGTTTGGGAGTAACTTACCTGCGGGGCAAGAGGGGTGGTAAGCTTCAATGGTCCTTGCTCCTCCGGCTTGGTCTGTGCTGTTTGCTTGTACCCCCGTGAGGTGGGCCCCATCGTCGCTGATCCAGGAACCTTAGCGGTTACACCTTACTAACGTGATCCTTTGTAATAGTCTCGTAGTGCGCTTGCTAGTCATCTCACCTAAGGAAGTGTGATGAACAACTAGTGTAGCTCACGACTTGTGGGTAAAGTTGTGCAACCTCTCGAGAGTGTAAAACTGGTATACTAGCCGTCCTCACAGTCTTGAGCGGCCTAGATCCTCCATCTGATTAGCGGGGTTTACCTTTGGTGGTTTTGGCTTGGTTTTCAGTAGACTCATGGTTAATTTTGATTAATTATTATGTAATTTGGGTTATGGTAATTCATCCACTTGTAGTAAATAGCTTTAATAAAATTTGCCAAGATTAAAAGCTAATGCAGTTGAGTCAGCTAACCTTAGAGCCTCATAATTCGTGTTATACTTGTTGAGTACAAGTTGTGTACTCACACTTGCCTCCTCTACTCTTCTATTCTCTTTGGGATATCTTCGACTGCTGCTCAGTACCAGGCAACGTGGAGGACTACATCAGCGAACTTGACGGTTTCTAGGCGTTGTCACCCAGCCGACGTCCCTGAGGCGCCCTATTCTTCATGTATTTATTTTACGCTTCCGCATTCCTTGAACTAATTCTTGATTCAGTTGTAATAAAGATATTCATTTATGATTTATACGCTTTTGTTTCGAGATACGTGTTGTGATATCTTGATGATTCTGTTGTATATATGCGTGACTTGATCCTGGCGCATATATGATTGCTCGATTTATGTTCTTATAAATCGGGTGTGACAGAATTGGTATCAGAGCCGTGTCGACTGTAGGACGAAGCCTAGATAGAAAAAGGTCGAGTTTAGGAATTTCCTTTCTCTTGCCTTGCTTCCGCAAACCTCAAACATTCATTTCTGCTTCTATTTCTTGAGTTTTAAACCTCGATCTGCTAACCCTCTCTGTATTTTCCAAGAATTAGTCTATCTTCCGTAGATGTTGCCACGCAATTTTCTGTTTGTCTTAATAAGCTTAGGGTGCCTTGCAAAGGAAAAAAATGCTAGAGCGCCTATTTGTGTAGTCGAGTGGTGTGATAAACTCGACTAATGTTTGAGTATTGAGTGTTTGTGATTGTGCAAAGTGTTTGATTTGGATTTTTGGCTGATTGCATAGTTTAGAAGTTGAACTTGCTCATGCAAAGCAACTTAATGCAAACTTGAATTAAGTAATAAAATTGAGGTAGACCGTTGGGGCGGGTGTAAAACTGTACACTCTTTACTCTCTACTTTATCCTGCCAGAGTTTTCTTTCCAGAATCGTACAATATCTGCCTCTTATAAGCTTTGTTCTACTGCAAACAGATGGTGAACACTAGGAGCACCAGCACCGGTTCTGGTCAGCAGGGGCAGAACAACCAGGGTACCGACCAGCCACTGCCGATGCCCCCACCTGTGACTCCAGAGCAGTTCTTCCAGCGCCAGATGCAGATGATGGCCACTCTGAACAACACTGTTCAGACTCTGCAGCAGATCCACACTCAGCCGCCACCTCCTCTACCGCAGCAGCCCCGCGACAGGCGCGCGGACTTTCTGAGGGGTCACCCGCCGACGTTCTCCCATGCGGCTGATCCACTCCAGGCTAACGACTGGCTTCGCTTGGTGGAACGCCAGCTGGATGTCGCCCAGTGCGACGGCAGGGAGCGAGTTCTATACGCAGCAGGACAGCTGCGAGGCTCAGCTCTCGATTGGTGGGAGTCCTACCCAGCTCGGGACCGCGACGCTCTCACTTGGGTCCAGTTCCGGGAGCGTTTCAGGAACCACCACATCCCTGCTGGAGTGATGAAGATGAAGCACAAGGAGTTCCTTGCGCTTAAGCAGGTAAATTAGAGTAAAATCTTTCCGCAATTCCTTTTGAGCTCAAGCCCGCCCTTGTTTATCTCCGTGAAATGGGAAATGCTGAGTAAATTCTATCTTTATTTTTCCGGTGCTTATCATTTCAGGGAGCTATCACGGTGACCGAGTACCGTGATCATTTCCTCCAGCTCACTCGCTACGCCCCCGCTGAGGTCACTAATGATGGCGATTAGCAGGAGCATTTCAGGGAGGGGCTAGATGATCACCTTGAGTACGCGCTCATGAACCAACGCTTCGACAACTTCAACCATCTGGTTGATTCTGCCCTCAACACCGAGCGCAAAGCCGGGAGATTGAGGTCAAGAAGAGGAAGATGGCTCCTACTGCGTCTGGCAGCAACACTTGGCCTCGGTACCAGTACCCGCAGCAGCAGCAGCAGCAGAGGCAGATCCAGCCATACCAGCAGCGCCAGCCGCAGTACCCGCCTCGTCCTCAAGAGCATTAGCAGGCGGGACAGGGCCAGAGGCTTCCAGCGCCTCCGGCACGCTCTGCTCCACTGGCTCCACCAGCTCTGCGGTAGGGAGTGCCTACCCTCCTACTGGGCAGCAGGCTCCAGCATTCCCATGGGCGTGCTATCACTGCGGCGAGCAGGGACACTACACCAATGTTTGTCCCCGGAAGGCGCAGTCTGAACAGCAGGGGCGCCCAGCTCAGCCCAAGGCGCCATCCCAGGGCTGGGTGAACCACGTGATGGCCGAGTCAGCGGCCGAGGCTCCCAACGTGGTTATTGGTACGTTCATGGTCAATACTCACCCTGCTACAATGCTTTTTGATACTGGTGCTACGCATTCCTTCATTACTCGGTCTTTTGTCGAGCATCATGGCATTCATACTAGCACATTAAAGAAGGGCATGTTAGTATCTTCACCGAGAGGGCAGTTGAGGTCTCATATCTTCTGTCCCAGAGTCAGTGTTGTCATAAGGGGGGTAGAGTTCAGTGCGAATCTGATGGTGCTAGACACCAAGGGTATCAATGTGATCTTGGGAATGGAAACCCTTGTTAGATGGGGTGTCAGGATTGATTGTGCTCAGAGGACTGTCCACTTGTCAGCACCGGATGGACAGGAGGTCACAGTCAGTGCTTCGGAGCCTTCTGGAATTCTTTGTCACATGGAGGCTAAACCCACGGATGGTATTCGCGTGGTGTCTGAATTCCCGGATGTCTTTCCGGATGATTTGCCAGGTATGCCGCCTGATCACGACATTGAGTTTTCTATTGATCTCTTGCCTGGCACAGCTCCTATTTCTAAGCGGCCCTATCGGATGGCACCCGTTGAGCATGAGGAAGTTAAGAAGACTGTCGACGAGTTGCTAGCCAGGGGTTATATCTGTCGTAGTTTCTCTCCTTGGGCTTTTCCTGTATTGCTTGTAGAGAAGAAGGATGGAGCAAAGAGAATGTGCGTCGATTATCGGGATCTGAATGCAGTCACCATCAAGAACAAGCATCCATTGCCTCGTATTGAGGATCTCTTTGATCAGCTTCAGGGTGCTTGTGTATTCTCGAAGATTGATTTGCGTTCGTGTTATCACCAGTTGAAAATTCATCCCGAGGATATCTTGAAAACGGCATTCACCTGCAAGTATGGGCTATACTAGTATACGGTCATGTCCTTTGGCTTGACCAATGCTCCGGCTTTCTTCATGCATCTGATGAACAAGGTTTTCATGGATTATCTGGATACTTTCATGGTGATATTCATTGATGATATCCTGGTATATTCCAAGTCAGAGGCAGAACATGAGAAACATCTGAGGCTCGTGTTGCAGAGGCTTAGAGAGCACAAGCTGTATGCCAAGCTCAGCAAGTGCGAATTCTGGATTGACGAGGTCCCATTCCTCGGTCATGTCATCTCCAAGGGAGGTATTGCGGTAGACCCCGGAAAGGTGAAGGATGTGCTTGACTGGGTAGTACCGCAGACAGTGAAGAAAGTCCGCTCTTTTTTGGGCTTAGCAGGATATTATCAGAGGTTCATTGAGAATTTCTCCAAGATTGCGAAGCCTGTGACTTCCATGCTAGAGAAGGGTGTGGATTTCTCTTGGACTGATGAGCGCCAGAAGGCCTTCGAGGAGCTGAAGAAGAGGTTAACTACGGCGCCAGTCCACACTCTGCCAGACCAGAGCAAGAGGTTCACAGTGTATTGTGATGCTTCGAGGGATGGTCTTGGTTGCATCCTGATGCAGGAAGGCAGAATTATCGCTTATGCCTCGCGGCAGTTGCGCCGGCACGAGCTGAATTATCCCACTCATGATCTGGAGTTAGCCGCAGTTGTGCATGCTCTGAAGATATGGAGGCATTACTTGTTTGGGCAGAGGTGTGACATTTACACCGATCATAAGAGCCTCAAGTACATTTTCACTCAAAGTGAGCTGAACATGCGACAGAGAAGATGGCTAGAGTTGGTCAAGGATCATGAACTGGAGATTCACTATCATCCGGGTAAGGCCAATATTGTAGCGGATGCTCTGAGTAGGAAGAGCTATGTTAACATGGCTGTGGCTTTTCAAATGCCTCAGGAGTTATGCGAGGAATTTGAGCAGTTGAGTATGGGTTTCTTGCATCACACCTTGAGTGTATCATTCGAGATGGAACCCACTCTGGAGGCAGAGATCAGGCAGCATCAGAAAGAAGATAAGAAGCTGCAGGAGATCCGTGAATTGCTCAAGATGGGCAAAGCACCTCATTTCAGAGAGGATGATCAGGGTACCTTGTGGTACAAGGGTCGGATATGTGCCGGATGTAGAGGATCTCAGGAAGCTGATCTTGAGTGAGGCTCATGATACAGCGTATTCCATTCATCCGGGCAGCACGAAGACGTATTATGACCTCAAGGAATGATTCTGGTGGTATGGAATGAAGCGTTCCGTTGCGGAGTACGTGGCTATCTGTGACACTTGTCAGCGTGTCAAGGCAGAGCATCAGAGACCAGCAGGTCTATTGCAGCCACTAAAGATTCCAGAGTGGAAATGGGAGGAGATCACTATGGACTTCATCGTTGGATTGCCTCGTACTCAGAAAGGGTACAACTCCATATGGGTAGTAGTGGATCGGTTGACGAAGGTTGCCCACTTCATCCCGTGAACACTACTTACTCTGGTGCCAGACTCGCAGAGTTGTACATCTCCAGGTTCGTCTGTCTGCACGGTGTTCCGAAGAAGATCATATCTGATCGAGGATCTCAGTTCACTTCACGATTCTGGGAGCAGTTGCATGATTCGTTGGATACGAAGCTGCGTTTCAGCACCGCCTATCATCCTCAAACAGATGGGCAGACAGAAAGAACCAACCAAGTGTTGGAAGATATGCTTTGAGCCTGCGCTATTCAGTATGCTACCAGCTCAGATAAATGCCTGCCGTTTGCAGAGTTCTCGTATAACAATAGTTATCAGGCCAGTCTGAAGAAGTCTCCCTTCGAGGCCTTGTACGGTCAGAAGTGCAGAACTCCGCTGTATTGGGATCAGATTGGCGAGAGGCAGGTATTTGGTCCGGATATTGTTGAGGAGGCAGAACAGCTGGTACAGCAGGTGCGAGAGAACCTGAGGGTCGCACAGACTCGTCAGAAGAGCTGCGCGGATGTTCGTCGTCGAGATCTGACCTTTGCAGTGGGTGATCATGTGTACCTGAATGTGACAGTTCGTGTACTTGTAATGTTAGATATATATTTGTTAGTATGAAGTATGTGTTTGTAGTATAAAGCTCATGTGTGTTTATGTGAAGCTTTTGAAAATTTAAAGTGCAAATAAAAACGGTATTTTTGTAATTACAGAAAAACTTAGGGTTGTTTTTGCAAAATGTATTTGGATAAGGGGAAATTTCAAAATAAGTGAAAGCTGGTTTTGTAAACATGTTTTTCTTATTTTATTTCCTGTAAAAAATATATATATATTTATCCAAAAGTTGCATTAGAAATGCATGTGTTGAATTGTGTAAAAGTTTGGGTAAAATGGTAAAAATAAGGGTATTTATGTAATTTTCTAAAAGTACAAGTCCTTTTAAGCAAGTATTTGATTTACAAAAGTAATTTTCAAAATTACTTAGGACTAAAGTGTAAAAGGTGCAAGTCATTATGACATGTCTATCCAATCATTATGAGGAGTCTATCCCGTCATCATGACGTGTCATAAATGCTTGCATTTAGTTCCTGAATTTTATAAAGTTACGCTCTTTAGGATAAAAGAAACTCAAATCCAACTTTTGTTCAAAAATTCACGTGCAAAATATAATTTTTGAGTTTTTGAACTTGAGCCCTAAAGCAATGTTATAGAATTTGAAAAACTCTCCAACTTTCATTTTGGGCATTTCTTCATTAGTGTTTTAAATCAATGGGAAAATTTGCTTTACAAAAAATCCCCTGCAGTTTTCTAATTTTACGCATAAGTTCTTGAGAAATCTCTTTTCTCTTTCTCCTCTGTTCCCCTTCTCTCTCTGTCTTCCTTTTGTTTTCCCAGGCGTCTCCTTTCTTCTTCTCCACCAAGAGGTGCTCCTTTCCCCTGCCTCCCTTCCGTTGCTGCTCTGGGCCTGGCGTGGATCTGTGCAAGCGGCGCAGGGCGGCTTGGGCAAACCCGAGGCGGCGGCGCAGGCCCAAGCGGAGCGGCTGCGAGCGGGCCCTGGCACGCGGCAGGCTCGGACGGAGGCTGGCGGCAGCGGCGCGCGGCTCGGGAGCAAGCGGAGCGCGCTGGGCGAGCAGCCCCAGGCCACGTGAGGCGCGGGCACAAGCGCAGGCTGGCGGAGCCACGGCTCGGGCGCGGCGCGGGCGTGCCCGCCGCAAGCGCGCGGCGCGGCTCGGTTGGCGCGCGGCGCGGGCGCGGGCGGCGCCGGGCTCAGGCGCGCGGGCGACGCTGAAGCGGCACGAGCGGCTCGGCGCTGGTGGGCGTGGATGCGCGCAGGCGCTGGTGGCAAGCGGAGCGGAGCCGGGGTGCTAGACTGATGCGGTGCTGGAACAGGAGCAGAGCAGGGCGAGCAGGAGCGACCGGCGGCGGTGTGCAGGAACTGGTGTAGCTGCAGGAGCTCGCACGCCGGCGCGAGGAGGCTGGACAGCGCGGAGGGACCTACGGCGCGGTAAGACCGGGGCGAACGCGTGTCCAACAGCAGGAAGAGGAGGAGCAGTTGCGCGGCACGCAAGACGATGACGTGCCGGTGTGCGTGTGCGGATGCGGGACCGACGGCGCAAAGTGGAACGGTCTGCGCGAGCTTGAGCGCGAAGCTCGCGGTGCTGGAACGCGCAGGCACACGTATGTGGAGGTGTCGACGAGGCTGTCGGCGATGACGCAGGAGCGGAGCTCAGGGCTCGCGATGCCACGGCGCGACGACTCGGCGCGGACCCGCACGGGGAAAACCATGGAGCCGCGCGTGAAGGACGTCGGAGATCGTTGAGGAGGAAGCCGCGGACGAAGTCAAGCGGCACTGTGAACTGCTCGTGGAGAACGGAGGTGGCCTGGCACGGACGGCAGCGGAAGGTGTGATCCTGATGCAGGCAGGCCTCGGTCCTCGTGGAGGCAGAGGAGCGGTTATGGCGTGACGAGCCAGAAAGAAAGGCGGCGAAGCGGACGTGGTGACCGAATGCAACGAGCTCGGAGGAGCCACGCACGGCGAGCTCCCTCCTCCCATGCAGAGGTCGAAACAGAAGCAGCGCGACGCGGGACTGACGGCCAACTCAGTTCGTTTCCGCAGGCGCGTGCGCGTGCAAGGCAATAGACCACGCGCGAGCAGGTTAAGAGCCAGTGGTGTGAGAGTAATACAGGAACAGCGCGCAGGAGATGTGACAGACACGGTGATCCTGCAGGAGACTACGCGGGTGTGCCGACGATGTTTCTACAGCACACACGCGTGAGAAGAGGAAGTTTAACCGTGAGCAGGAAAACCCTAGGGTTCGCGGAGAAGTTGATATAGCGAACCCATTCGGCTCCATCGTCTTACTCCACGATCCACGACATCCAGCAACTTCTACTCTTCGTCACCATCGAGCTCTTCTCTTCGCCAATCTTGTTCGCCACGGGAGTTCACTTTCCATCCGTTCTTCTCTACAACCAAGGCTACCCCAAGGTTTCCCCTGATCCACTGAATCTTCCTAATGCCGGTGACTCTTTGCCGGAATAACGCCGTTATCTTCCTGTTCTTTGTTTTCCCCAACCAGGGACTTAAATGCTTTGATTTAGAAAGTTCTAGGGTGTTCTCTGTAAAATCTCCAGAGCTTTCTTTATTTTAACTCAGTGAACTTCTACATTTCATAGATTTTTGTAAGAAGTTCATAAAAATACAAAATCGGTTTTGTTTAAAACCCTAGGTCAAAATCTACAAGTTTTATGTTGTGATCTTGAATTGAAAGTTTTTGATTTGTGATTTAGGTTGAATACTAGGAAATGAATGCTTTATTTGCACCTTGAGTTATATGCATGTGTTGTAGCTAAAGGATTGATCATAGGATTTTTGTCTTAGGCAAAAAGTTGTGATATCTAGTTAATCCTATCACCCTGGTGCTCATATCCCTACCATCAAGACATTGTCCTTGTCTTGATTGCCGATTTCTTAAGGTCCTTTTCATATAAGAATCTTTGTTAGTTCATGTGCATCTATTGCTTAGCCAAAACATCTCGACAGCTATGCTTCAGTGTCAGGTTATCAACCCAGCCACTTAGTATCCGTTTTCCTTGAGTCTATGACGTCCCTGTGTAACAGCTGTCAGTCGGTGTTTCTACTATCGGCTGATTAACTGATACGGTTGTTATCTTTCTAGTATCAGCTACTGCCGATACAATTCTTTTGTTCTGTCCTACATCGACTGCACAGAGTCGATGTATCAGAGAGATACACACAATCTTAGGGTTCTTGCCATCGGCCGACCCAAGCCGATTTTGGTTGCTTTTCCATATCGGTCAAACACGGCCGATCGATCCTTAGTTTCCCCATCCATAATCACACACTTCTATCAGTCGATTTATCGACTGAGAGGTCGGCTTTATACTTATTGGTCACATACCCTTAACCACACTCCAATCGGCTATACGTCACTCAATTGTTGTGCTGACGTAACCGAGCCGACACAACCACACCTAGTTACCCGGGTAAACACTTAAGCACATCTCAATTAAGTTATAGCTGCTTTAGGAATCATCCCTCTGCTGAAGTAATCAATGCTTCCATCGATCATCTAAGAACCCGATGCACTCATCAATCGGCTAAACCTCCGTTGTTTCCAATCGACTCTGTTGTAATCCTCAACAAGTAGCCGATTCTAACTAGTTGTCCACCTAAAGCTCTGTTTAAGTTTAGCTTCAAATCTTTTTGGTTGTTATGTGAATAGTGTGTTATATGAGTGCTGGATTGCAACTGTATTGTGAAGTAAGATAGTTTCATATGCACACTTTAAATGTAATGTTGCATCGCATGTAGATACGAGTACTTTCAGCAACGGTACCTGCGAGATCTCCCCGGAGTCTACAGAGGATGTTCCTGAGGATCAAGTAAATGTCACCAAGGGATTAACTGAAGCCCCGAACCAAAGTTCGGAAGATATTGACATCTCTAACTTCAGCCCCACCAGTAAAGGCAAGCCCCGGACATATCCCACTACTTTATTTACACTGCAATCTATGTCTATTTATCTATACTTATGCATTAAGTCTAGGAGTTGTAATGAAACCTTAGATGCATGGATACTAGGAATCCAATGTATTGCACCGAGTCCTTATCGTTTAGATGCTCTGCTAAATAGGACCGGTAAAAGTCGGGTGATTTCCTATCACTCGCGCGATATAGGAGTTGCTTGTTTACAATTCTGCAACCATTATAAGGATGATGGACAGGGTCATGTGCTGTATCATGACCTGAAGTTTACCCTGTCTGTTCTGATAAAAGCTTTAAGGTCGAAATGTGTGGTAGTGGTGGCTAAGCGTTTGAAAGTACTAGCCACATACTGCGAAATATGGTAAGCGGTAAGCCTAGTATCTGAATGGCCTGGCAAATGGACTTGTCTCCACCACTCGACCTTTATTTTATGTTCACACGCACCGACGTGTGGGAGTGCATTCTGCATGGCAGACAGGAATACGGGTTTTGTAGTCGCGCTACAGACGTATGTCCTGCACATATAGGGTGTGCGTACGGTCCTGCAGTCGCTTGTGGTGGCCCTGATCCATAACCCGGAATATGAGGGAAACGGTTGCTTCGGAATGCCCTGTTGGTATTCCAAGCGTGTGTGTTAGGTTTACCTTGCAAGGTTGAATTTCGATTCAGGAATCATCCGCCTCTCACGATGAATGAGACTGCTTATCCCTTTTACCACATCGAGTAAAAAGTGTAATGTTCAATGGAATAATTTTGATGGATGAGAATATCTACATTGCTTGCTTAGTATAAGTGCTTACCTAGAGAACTAATCAAACTAGAATCTGAAAGCTAAAACTTGAAAATAAGTTATACTCTTAGTTGCTTTTCAGCTGAAAATAAACCCAGAACCTTTACAATGCCTTCATGAGTCTAGTTACGGGCTAAAGTATACCCAATCCCGGGTAAGCCATGCTGAGTATTAGTATACTCAGTCTTACTAGTGACTTGTTTTTCAGGTAAAGTCTCTGAAGCCCCTACTTTCCCCTATCTTGGCCCTGTGCTCTTCTGGAAGGTTGGTCCGCGGAGTGAGATCCGTCCCCGGCCAACAATGAAGATACTATGTGGTGTTGTGCCCGGGCTTAGCATGACATCCGTCTTGACGACGTATTGTAAATCATCGCGTATGTTTTCCGCTGCCAAAAGCCAAAACTTCAACAGTTTGTACTATTTTCTCTAGATTTGAAACTTCGTGCTTCTTTTATAAACTCTTGTAATGTAATTCCCTTTGATGTAAAATATGATGGTGACTGTATCTCTGGACTCACCTTCGTGTGAGGTAACCTTATTGATCCTGTATTCGGTGGTTTATCGGGACGTTACCCGATAGGCCAAGGGATTATACCGTTTGAAGCACGTTGGAGCCCTCAGGAATGGACTCGCATACTTGAACCGGTATAATTCAGGTTGGTTCTGCCACACTGAAGGTCTCGCCGATGAGAGGAATCCACAGGTTTAACGTGAGAGGGAAGCTAGCCCCTCGATACATCGGTCCGTTCAAGGTGTTGGAACGGAAAGGTGAGGTAGCAAACCGCTTGGAGTTGCCTCCCAACCTCTCGGGAGTGCATGATGTGTTCCACGTGTCTCAGCTGAAGAAGTGCTTGAGGGTGCCAGAAGAACAAGCACCGCTAGAAGGGTTGGATGTGCAGGAAGATCTGACCAACACCGAACATCCGGTGAAGATTCTGGAGACATCTGAGAGAGTTACCAGAAACAAGAAGATCAAGATGTGCCATGTTCAGTGGAGTCATCACACGGAGGATGAGGCTACCTAGGAGCGAGAAGATGAGCTGAGGAAGACATATCCCGATCTCTTTGCTAGCTAGCCTATTCGAATCTCGGGACGAGATTCCTGTAAGGGGGGTAGGTTTGTAACACCCTAATGTAAATTTCCTAAATTTAGTGAATTTATTTTGGCTTAAATAAAATTTCTAAGGTTTTTCTTGATTTATCTTGCAATTAAACTAATTTTATATCACAAGTAATTAAAACTTACTTTAGGGTCAACATGTTTGTGCATTCATGCTCGTGCATCTATTTTGTTTGTTTGAATAGTTGAGTTTGAATTCAAATCTCATTTGAATTCAAATAGAATTGAGTTAGTTTGAAAAAGAAAAGAGAAGGAGATTAGGGAAAAGAAATCAGCCCAGCCCGGCAGCCCATCCCTCTTTCCCTCTCTCCTAACCCGCAGCCCATCCCTTCCCCCTTCCTCTTGGGCCGGCTTCCTTCCCCGCGCGGCCCACTTCCCTCTTTCCCTTTTCTCTCTTCTCCCCGTGGCCCAACAGCCACCCCGGCCCAGCTCCCTCAGCGCCAGCCCGAGCCGCGCCTCCTCCCTTCTCTCTGTCTGGCAGCCTGTCCCCACTCGTCAGCTTCTCCATCCTCCCCCTTCTCCCATTCTTCCCCGACGCGCACCGGCCACCCGAGATCTCCGGTGAGGCTCTCGCGCCGGGCCCGCATGCCAAGGGTGCCCCGCCGCCCTACAAATAGGATCCCCAACCCCCTCTGCCCCCTACCCTCGCCACTGCAGCCGCCACCGAAGCCCTAGCGCCACCGCCCGCTTGCTCCGCCATGCAGCACCTCTGCTCCATCGTGGGCCGGCCGCTCCCATGCATCCCAGCTCCGACCAAGGCAGCAGCTTCGCCGTCCCGCCAGGAAGCTCCCCGAGGCTTCCACCCTCGACCCCGAGCCCTGCCCGCGCCGGAATCGAGCCCGAGGACCGCCGCCGGTATCCTGCTCTGCCCTTGCGATTCCTCGCCGCCGGTGATCCCCGGACCTCTCTAACCCCCGTAGGACCTTCGTAGGATCTCCACGAGTCAACCCACGATGACCAGAAGCCCGGAGACGCCTGCATCAGTCCTCCCTGCGAGCGCCGCCCGTCCCCGCCGCTCGGCCCTCGTCACCGGCCAGCCTGCGCTGCTTCTCCGGCCCGTTCAAGCCCTCGGTGAGCACCACATCATCCCCCTGGTCGTCTTGCGCTAGATGTCGTAGACCCAAGCCTGCTCCTACGGGCGGAACGCGCATGCCGGCAAAGCGCTGCCGTGCCAACCCACTTCCGCCGTTCCAACCGCAGCTAGAGCGCCTCCAGAGGCCCGCCTTAGCCCCGGGTGGATCACGCGTGATGCGCTGATCATGCTCGACCCAAAGCCCGGTCGATTTGACCCCCGGAGCGCCGTTTATGGTGAAGTCCGGTGAGCCCGAGCCGCACGCCGCCACGGAAGATGGTCACCGGCGACCAGCGCCACCGCCCCGCAGCCCGATCCATCCTGAACTGTCCGATCCGAAGTGAACGCCTACGATTAGATCCAGATCAGGTTAGATCCAGATCCGATGGCCCGGAATAGAAGATACAGGTTCGCCCTCTCTTTAGATTTGAGCCGCCCGTTTTGAATCCGACGATCCAGATTAAAGGATACACCTTCAGCCTGGTCTTTTTACTAAAGAGCCCCTGGACTCTCCTGGAATCAACCCGCAGTCCACCCCTGTTCAAAAGAAATTCCATTCAAGTCCTGTTTTTAGCGCAGGAGCCCCTGAGCTTCCGGGAATTTGGGTCCGCAGTCCCGCCCGTGTGTTTTCGCGGGTTAGACCCTAGATCTACCCTTTAATTATGTTTAGACCCTCGGTTTTTGCGCATAACCCCTTAGAATCTCCTATTTCCTTACAGTTAAGTCCCTGGACCTTGTTTTAGCTCTAGATTTTGCGTCCTAACTCCGTTTTAGGTGGTTTTCACGCTCACGCGATTGTTGTAACGCGTAGAATAGTTTTAGCTTAGTTTTGTGTGCTGTTTTACTATATTGTTGTACTGTTTCTTATCTTTTGCCATTGTTTGTATGTATGTGCATGTGTAGACCATGTTTTGGCGTTGCGATCATGAGTAGACGTTGAGCCATCGGAGGAGTACCAGGAGCCACCTTCTTCAGAGCCCTTTGAGCAGCAGCAGGAGAACTTTGAGGAAGAAAAGTATAACATGAACATCCTATCACTTTTAAATACAATTTCATACTGCATTTTAATTCTGTATGCCTATAAGGACTTCCTAGCCACCTTATCCTTTATATATATACTTTGGGTTGCATTTTGGTTAGTTGTGCAAGGTGCTGCGCTCTCACACATAATGGTCCTTTTTTATTAATTTGATTAATGGTTATATGCAACTTGTTTTTGAGAGTGGCCCTCTGTGTTGTGTGCTTGAGCGGCTCACGTCTCCTTAAAATTCATTTTTGTTAGAAATATGGTTTAGGGGGCCAGCACGGTGCTTAATGCTTGGTTGGCCATTCTTCTTAAGGATCGGTTCATAGAGCGACAACCTGGGACAACCGCGCAACCACAAGACTGGAATGGGACGGTCTTGACTTACTAATTAGGCCATTTTAGTTTGGGTGTAAGTTACCTGCGGGGCAAGAGGGGTGGTAAGCTTCAATGGTCCCTGCTCCTCCGGCTTGGTCTGTGCTGTGTGTTTGTACCCCCGTGAGGTGGGCCCCATTATCGCTGATCTAGAAACCTTAGCGGTTACACCTTACTAACTTGATCCTTTGTAACGGTCTCGTAGTGCTCTTGCTAGTCATCTCACCTAAGGAAGTGTGATGAACAGCTAGCGTAGCTCACGACTTGTGGGTAAAGTTGTGCAACCTCTCGAGAGTGTAAAACTGGTATACTAGCCATGCTCACGGTCATGAGCGGCCCAGATCCTCCGTCTGATTAGCGGGGTTTACCTTTGGTGGTTTTGGCTTGGTTTTCAGTAGACTCACGGTTAATTTTGATTAATTATTATGTAACTTGGGTTATGGTAATTCATCCACTTGTAGTAAATAGCTTTAATAAAATTTGCCAAGATTAAAAGCTAATGCAGTTGAGTCAGCTAACCTTAGAGCCTCATAATTCGTGTTATACTTGTTGAGTACAAGTTGTGTACTCACACTTGCCTCCTCTACTCTTCTGTTCTCTTTGGGATATCTTCGACTGCTGCTCAGTACCAAACAACGTGGAGGACTACATCAGCGGACTTGACGATTTCTAGGTGTTGTCTCCCAGCCGACGTCCCTGTGGCGCCCTATTCTTCATGTATTTATTTTATGCTTCCGCATTCCTTGAACTGATTCTTGATTCAGTTGTAATAAATATATTCATTTATGATTTATACGCTTTTATTTCGAGATACGTGTTGTGATATCTTGATGATTCTGTTGTATATATGCGTGACTTGATCCTAGCACATATATGATTGCTTGATTTATGTTCTTATAAATCGGGTGTGACAGTATCTCCTACTCGAGGTATTCAACGGTTCGGCATAAGAGGAAGTGAGATTATAGAAGTTTGTGGACCCGTGGCTTATCATCTTCAACTTCCTCCTCAACTAGCAGCCATTCATGATATCTTCCATGTGTCTCAACTTAGGAAGTGTGTCAAAGTTCCTACTGAGATCATCGATTCCCAAGCCATCGAAATCGAACCAGATCTAACCTATACCGAATATCCAATCAGAGTGCTAGACACTAAAGAGAGAAGCACTAGAAGAGAAACTATCAAGATATTCAAAATTCAGTGGGATCATCATACTGAAGAAGAAGCGACTTGGGAAACCGAGTCATATCTTCAACGAAACTTCCCAAGCTTTCTTCAAGCCAACTCCCAAATCTGATCGTCCAATTCTATCCTGTTCCGGAATCTCGGGACGAGATTCTTTTTAGGGGGGAAGGCTGTGACATTCAGGTATTTAGGGTTAAGACACACTAGATTCTAGTATAAAGTGTGCATGTTTGATCTTGGGTATGTGTGTTCAAATTTAAATGCAAAGGGAAAAGGATAATTATGTAATTCTGAAAATTTAGGTCCTTTAGTGTTAAATGGGTGAGAATGGGAGGTAAAATCAAAACATATGAAAGTTGTTTTTGCAAAAGTCAAGAACTTGCTTTTAAACTACAAATATAGGTGAAACTACCCAAAGGATGCAAGTGTGGTGTAGATTTTAAATAGGATTTAATTACAGTTTAAAACTTAGCCAAGTTTTAAATTATATTCAAATCCTTAGCTCTTTTGCAATTGAACCTTAAAGCAAAGTTGTAGATCTTGTTGAACTCTACACTTTTTCTTTTGGGCACATTTTCATTTGAGCTATGGTTTGAATGTTATCTAGGCTTTACAGTATAGTCCCTGTACATTTGGAGAATTACTCATTAGTCCCCATCGTCTACCTCCAGCTTCCTCCTCCTCTGTTTTCACTGCGCCCAACACCCGCCGCCTGCACCGGCCATATGCCGAGCACCGGCCGCCCCCGTGCCGCTCTCCTCTGTGCCACGTGCTGCTCCAGCACCCTGCCCGCCGCTCACCCGACCGCGCTGGCCTCTCCTCGCCTTGCCACGCCGCTCTGCCACCTGCCCGAGCTGCTCTCCGCCACCACTCACTGTCATTGCAGCACGACCGGCACCACCTCCTGTTCCTGGCAGCCCCCACGTATTGCTCCCCGGCCAGTTGCCGCCCTGGTTCTCCCCGCTGTCTTCTCCCGCAAGCGCCACGCTGCCCCGCCTCTGCCCGAGCTCCACCCGCGGCCGCCACGCACGCCGTCGGCCGCCATCACCAGCTCTCGCTCGTTGTGCCCTCTCCTCGACTTGAAGTGTGTCCTTGAGCTCCCAGTGCCCTCCCTCTTGCATTCCCGCACCCACATTTGCACTGCTTTTCCTTTTCCCGAGCACCCCATCTCGCCGGACCTCCGCCGCAGTTTCTGCTCGCCGTTGACAGCCGCCGCCGCTGCCTCCCATCCCCGATCCAGTGCTCCTAGAGCATCGTCGCGACCCACTGAAGCTCACAAGCCCACCCAATTTCAATCTCCCATGCTAGATCGCCCGGACCACAACGCTGGTGGCTCGAGCTTCCGCCGCCGCTCGGCCTCGCCGTCATCCCGGTGATCCACTGCCTCTTAGCCCCGGCCAAGTGCACCATCAGCACCACATCATCGCGTGGAAGCTCTCCGACCACTTCCCCACCACCCTCCAGCACTCTGGCCACCGGAACACCGACGCCATCCCTCGGAGCTCCGCCGCCCGCCTCTGTTCGCCGTCGAACCGCCGCCTCGGCCCTTCTCTTCCCCAACACCGGCCACCCCCGTGACCGCCGTGAGCTCCTGAACATTTTCCCTCACTTGCCCTCACCGTCGGTGAGCCCCCTCACCGGAATTTGATCGGCACCGATCGGTTTTCCTGTGTAGCCCGGCCAAGGACCCAATTGCAAGTATTTGAATCTTTCCAGGGGCCTTTCTATAGAAAATCAGAACCCCCCTATTCAAATCAGCCAACTTGTAAAATCTATAGAAAATCATAGAAAAATCCAAAAATTCCAAATCAATTTTGTTGTACTCCAGAAATTTAGCTCTACAACTTTTGTTAGTGGAGTTCAGTTCGAAACCAAATAATTTTAGAGTTATTTTAAAGTTTAACAAAAGGGTATCTTGTGTGTAACTTTTGCATTTTAGCTTATTTTCATGTGATTTTTGGTATGCTTCATGTTTAAGGTATATGTAAGATTGTGTAAAAATTTCACCTTAATTTATGCACTCTAGCTTGAACTCATTTGAATTTATACAAATCAAGCTTGAATTGATTAAAGTTTATTTAAGCATGTTACCAAGGTTTTCATGCTTAGATATTTTTACCATGTGATGTTCTCCAATAGAGTAGTCCATAGTATACATTTTAGGAATTTACAACACTGTTTGCTTAAGGTTTGCATTTAAACTTGAAATTTGAACTTAATTCAATTGCTTTAGTGTTTGTTTTCAGAAAATTGTGAAAAGTTCACAGTAAGCCCATCCACTAGAAAAGAGCTTACCCACAAAAATTCAAGGCTAGAGCCTTTGTAGATATCAAAATAAAAATCAAACTTGTTAACCTAATTCTATTAAATCAAGTAATTTGATATTGAATAAAAGTACACCTAGTAAATTTGAATTCAAATCTCCTGTTTTATGAAGTTGTATTTATCAATTGATTGGATTGCAACTTTATCGTGAAATAAAATACTTAACTCAAGAACCACCTAATTCAAATCATTGCATATCATGTAGAGTCAGCGACACTCGACGACGGAGACTACAAGCTAGTTCCGGAATCAGAGCCAAGGATTTCTGAAGATCCTGCGAACGTCACCGAGAGTTTAACTGAAGCCCCAAACCAAAGTTCAGAAGTATTTGACATCCCTGACCTCAGCCCCGCTCAAGAACCCAATATTTGAAGTTACTACAATTATACAATTTTATACTTATGTATTTATATTATGCATTAAGTCTAAGAGTTGAAATGAAACCCTAGATGCATGAATACTAGGAACCTATGCATTGAGCCTGAGTCCTTATCGGATAGATGCTTTGCTAATAGGACCGGCAGAAGTCGGATGATTTCCTGTCACTCGCGTGATATAGGAGTTGAATGATTACTATTCTGCAATCACTATAAGGACGATGGATGGGGTCATGTGCAGTATCATGACATGAATGGTTACCTCGTCTGTGTTGATAAAAGTTGATAAGGTCGTAGTGTGTGGTAGTGGTGGCTAAGCGTTTGAAAGTACTAACCATATGCCGTGAAATATGAAAAGCGGTAAACCTAGTAACCAATCGGCCCAAGGAGTGGAGATACCTCCCACCACTCGTAATTTGGTTTTTCACACGCACCGACATGCGGGAGTACGTTCCGCGCAGCGGACGGGAGTACGGTCATGTAGTCGTGCTACAGACGTATGTCCTGCATATTGGTGTGCGTATGGTCCTACAGTCGCTTGTGGTGGCCCTGTTCCACGAGTCGGAATGAAAGGCAAACGGTTGCTTCAGAACGATCGTTGGATGTTCCAAGCGTGTGAGTTAGGTTTACCCTTGCAAGGTTTGGAAATTCGATTCAGAATCGTTCGTTTCTCGCGGAGATTGAGACTGCTTATTCCTTCTGCCACATAGAGTAAAAACAATAACTATTGTTGGAATAATCTTGATGGATGCTAATCTCTACCTTGTTTGTCTAGTATAGGTGCTTACCTAGAATGGTTAATGAAACTAGAATTTGAAAGCTAAAACATGGAAATTGGATCATACTCTTTGTTGCTTTTCAGCTGAAAATTAAATCCAGAACCATTACAAGCCTTCATAAGTCTAGTTACATGGCTAAGTATACCATGAAACGGGTAACTCTTGCTGAGTATTAGTATACTCAGTCTTGCTAGTCCATTTTTCAGGTATGGCCTGTGAGAACCCAACGGATGGTCTAGCCAGGCCATTTTCTCCGTCTGGCTGGTCCGTGGAGTGGGATCCGTCCCCGGCTGGCAGTGACCCTCCGGAATGACGCCATGTTTAGGGCGAAACATGGTGCCAACTTTTGCGACGTGTAGTCGCGATGTTAATTTTCTTCCGCTGTTACTCTGGCACAAGCTTGTATAGCTTGTGGTTCTAGACAATGTTTGTATAAGTATACTTAAGTTTGAAATGGTTTGTAATAATATTTAATATTCTGTGAATTAAAAGTTGGTGAGCTGTTGTACAATTGTAAACTCGCCTTCGTGCGAGGTAAACCTGCTTTGATCCTGATGAACCGTGGTTGCATCGGGCGGAGACCCGACAGACCTATGGATTGTTCCGTTTGAAGTGCGTTGAGTTAGTATCAGCTGTATAGCAATGACTAGCGTACTTGAGCCGGAATAATTCAGGCAGTTCTGCCACAGTTTGTGCCATCAATGACGCAGACCCAAGAGCGTAGATGACTTGCCCAGATGCGTAGAAATTTATGGGACCATTTATTACACTAGATCGATATAGTTGTGTATTGTTTGAATATTTTAGGGCTTCTATGAGGAATTTTTCCTAGAAATGATTCTTGCCTGTATACTATTGCTCATAAAACTAATGTCAAGTTTTCAAATTGTATGCTCGATCTTAAGGCTTGTGGTATTGTGCTAGACACAATAATAATAGCTAGCTTTAGGAAATTCCTATTATGACCTCATGAAAATTATATATGTGAGGAGTAATGTTTAATTGAATTAAGCTTATATGGAGACAAAAAAATTAAAAAATGGGGTTGTTTGGACATAGATGAATCATAGGGAAAATACTCTGAAAATATGTTAATATTGTTAAAAGATTTGAGTCACTTTAGATGAGTCAATCATTTATTTTTCAAGGATAAATAGAAAAGCAAGCTGCATAGGTGTAAATGTGTAACAAACCAGAAGTTAAATTGTCTTTAATCAGGTATTTTTTTATTAATATTCAAATTCATGTTTTGATGGTCTTATTTGAGTGATCCACTAGAATGCGCTGTCGGGCAAAATCATTTTTTATGTTGGAAAGCGTAAATGGTGTAAAGGTTGACCGCGTGTTTTAAAGATGGGCAAAAGTTGACTTTGGATCTATAGCTCATATAGATGACCAGAGACCATGGTTGCGTAGATCTCAGCTTCAAATGCAATCTGTTCCATGAACCGAACAATCAAGGGATGAGATCTCTTCAAAGAGTAGAGCATGTAACCCTTACCCTAACCCGTTTAGCTGACCACTCCAGCGCTGCCCCTTCCCCCTCCTATGTGACTCCTCTCCCCAACATGCCTCCTCCCATCTCCACAACTCCTCTCCCTCCCTAGATCTCCTCCATTGCAGCAAGGATCGAGAAGAGAAGGAGCAAGATGGATTGAGGAATGGGGAGGAAGAGAGGATGAAGGAGATATGCTAGATTGGTGTTTTCATCGACCTCCCCTTGTGATTTTCATGGGGACCCCCTAGGTGAGGCTAGATCCCCTTTAGTACCACTCAATTTAAGGTTGTTTGGGTGTGGTACTTCGTGGTAGGGAAGGGTTAGGCGTGAAGTTTGAGCGGTAGATGTCGAATCGATGTGTTTTAGGAGTTTCCAGACCGGGTAGATGTGGTTTCATGGCTAGTTAAAACTGTTTCATGGGAGATCAAAATCTTAGAAAATTTATATTGTGGCAGTATATACTCAAGTATCTTTCTTTTGACACAGAGATTACGTTGATAGCTGCTGTATGCTGGGAGTTATGGTTCCTACATTATGACCCAGTTTTTTGAAGAATTTCTGGCAGCAATAAATCTACTCAATTTCAACCAACTTGGATGCTAAAACTGTTTATGTTTGCTTAGCAGATCGAGTGAGGTCTATTCATCGGTGATTTTTATATGGTAAATGGCCAAATTTGCTCTTCCAACTGTGGGGACATTTAATATGTAGCGGGACAAAATTTCTTCATGGAAAAAAAATTTCATAATTTTTAGTTTTATGGTGACGAGGACATCACTATTTTGGATCCAAACAGTACTCCTCATATGGATATGCAAGGACCGATCACTAGATTTTGTGCATGTTGACTAAATGAACATGTGAGCTCGTTCCTATGTACATTTAGTAATTATCAGAATGATATGCTATCTAATGAGGAAGTATTTGGAGGACTTGAGGAGGAAAAGATCAGACGCAACATCCAAGTCAAGCCAGAGGGCCACGGCATCCCGAGTTCAAGTCTGCCTTGGAGTCCAGGAGCAGCGTGCACTAAAATAGACGGCCAAATCGCAAACGGAGTCCAAATTTGACGTTGTTCATATGTACGGAAAACTATGGAGATAAGATTTCCAATGTCACCGATCCCAAATTGGTGTCCAATAGGGACGCGTCTAGGTTTCTTGGTTGGCTCTAAAACCTTTATATTCCGTAGCCGCGGCCTAAGAAAACTCATGTTTTGCTTAGATTAATCTATCAAAAATAGTTTCACCGTCATCAGTTCGTAAGACACCAATTCATGAGCTTAATCATTTACCTGCAATCTTGGTTGCATTCTTTTTCGTTCTTGCTTGTTCTTCGATTCGCAGCCAAGGTTTAACCTTTGTGGCGAAGTCAACCGGCAGCGCACGGTTGATACCCAGGAGGTGACGTGGTGCTTCGATTGTAGGCTCGGATATTATTGACCGGAAGCCGGATCACTTGTGTCATGTTGATGATAAATCAATAGTTATCCTCGTGACGGAGATCGGGTACCCTCGTGTTCCCATCACATGGTTTAGGAGAAATGTATTTTTATATGTTGATGCTTGAGCTATTAGTCAGATTCGGAATGGTTGTGTTGACATTGTTTCCATTAGATCTGCCCTGGCAAACTTCACTGGTGCCCAAGTGTGTTCACGCGCTAGCAAGTAAGGATATGTCACTACTAGAGAAAGGCCTACCAGTCCAGGCAAAAAATATGCTCCCATGAGTACCTGCTGCAACGGTCAGGTGCCTAGAGGGCCATTAGTATCAGGTAGTTGCACGGCCGGTACCAATGCTCTATCATTATTACTGGATTGTGCGACAAGGCATGACCCGGTACAAAAAGTCATCGGGGCCTTCAGTACCGGGTCATGGCATGACCCGGTACTAATGCCTCCACTTATAAATACCAGAACCCCTTCCCTCCTCAAGCTTCCATGAACTTAATCACTGTTCATGGCAGCCGAATGAGAGGAAGGGAGGGAAATTTTGAAAAAAAATGTAGCAAAAAAGGTTAGCAATTTTCTACATGAGTTTGCAATTAATTTTTTTAGATTTAGTTAGATTTAGGTTATAATTGTTATACATTCAATAATTATTTTTTAAGATGTAGTTAGCAAGTGGTTTAGTTTCTAATTGTTATACATGTGATAATATTTTTTTAGATGTAGTTAGCAATTGATTAAGTTTATAATTGTTATATATGTGACAATAACTTTTTAGATGTAATCAGCAAGTGATTTAGTTTCTGATTATTATACATGTGATAATTTTATTTAGATGCAGTTACTTGGTGATTTAGTTTCAATTTTAGTCTATTTAGTTTTAATTACGTATTTTAAAATGAAATATTTTGACACTCTAACGATATATACACTACAACACATATCTAATGTAGTGACACTTTTGTATAGACATTTTATAATTTGTCTCTACAAATATGTCACAATGTATTGTAAAGACACTTTTTGTGGCACTTTAGAAAGAGTCACATGTATTGATACACTATTTGAGGTGTTTTAAATCATAGAGACATGTTTTAAGTCATTTCGTATAATGCCAATACAAATTATTAGGGGCAAGTTTGACACATTTTAATTTTTGACCTTAGCCACATGGAGGCATAGTTTGATTCATTCCATTTAATATCTTCAGACATTATTTAGATCATAGAGGTCAGAATTATACTAAGTATATGTGTAACAATTGTTGTAAGGTTGAGATGGCTAGCAAGCTAAGGATTGAGTTCGAAGCTTCAAAGCTCCATCACTCAAGTATTATCATATTTTTTAATATTTTTAAGTGCAAGAGGGTAGAGATATAACAGTGTGTCATTACAAGTTATCTTATAAAACATAGAGACAATTAACAAAGTGTTTCTTCTATCAAAGAGACACTACTTGTAGTGGCACCTCTACAATATAGTGAAAAATGACTCTACGATTATGTAGAGACAACGTAAAATGTCTCTAGAAGCCAAAAGTAGTGTCTCTACATGCATGTTTTGTTGTACTGATATAAGGGTATGTTTTCAAAAAAAAACAATTGGTGCTTCTTCTAATGTAGGCTTGGGAATATTAAAATCTTTCAGGCTCACACTAAAACCATTGAGAAGTAAAAAATCCATCAGCAATAGCTGCAACACATTTAGAAATTGTAGAGCCTCTCGTGGACCCTTCTCAGAAAGAGAGAGGACACCAAACAAGTGAACTAGGTATGGACATAATTTTTATTAAGATTCAACTTTGCAACTTGAGTTATAAAGTTGTATCTTGATAAAGATTTTTTTGATGGCTCCTTCATTAATTTGGTGTCCCCTGTTCTTTCTTAGAAGGTTCAGGGGAGGCTTTGCAATTTCTGGATGTGGTGCAGCCATTGTTGATGGAATTTTTATTTCTCGATGGTTTTAGTGTGATCCTGAAAGATTTTAATCAAGGCTACATTGAAAGAAGCATGCAAATATATTTACAAACAGTCAACTATCTCTGAAAATGCAATTGAATTGAAAATAAACTGAAGAGTGTCAAAATAATTCTATTGGCTTCTGCATTCAATTATGTTTCAACTTATAAAATGTATTCAATTATATTGATCTCAATTAATTTTGTTAGATATAGTTAGCCAGTGATTAAATAATTGTTATAATAATTATTACACAAGATAGTGTATTCAATTTTAGTTTTAGTTATGTATTCTGAATGATGATGCCAATCAAGGAGAAAGTTCTCCATGTGGATAGGATCGTGGCCGTGTCGGAGCAGCTCATAGGATTCATTATAAAGCAGATCCTGAATCCTAGACGCGAGTTCTACGAAGACAGTCATGTCAATAAAGAATCCGCATCGACATCGTGATATTTCTAGTACTTGTAATCGAGACATAAATAATTTCTCGTTACATTTTTAGTACTTGTAATCATGTTATTTATATATTTATAAATATTAATATGTCTAAAAAACTTAATTACATGATTGTTGTGTATTTTAATGATCACAAATAAATCTGCAAGCATACAGATACCGCTGTAGCTTTCACCTAGAAGTACGCCAAGGTATTGGATCCACAGAGTAACATGAGTATATTATCTAAGGTTTAAGTTCATCCAATAACACCACACTACAGAAGAGGTAAGGGGTAGAGAGGATTTCTAAGGGTCGAGTCTAAGATAAGATAGAACTATCCTAATTGTTTACTTCGGGCTACTGGCTTCTCCCTGGATAAAACCTAGTTTGCTCCAGCAATACGGCACTGTGGTATACCCGAACAGGGAGGGTTCGCTGTGTAGACAGGGTTGTCACCACCTGCTACCTACCTCATCTAACCATGGGATATATCACAACCAATATATAAACTCTAGTCTAGACACTACATCTACACCGTCTTCACTACTCTAAAATTGATCAAGGATATCCGTCTCTATCAGGAGCCTTAGACTAGAGCACCCACTAAACTGTGAATGATTGACCCCGTAAACAACTAGGGGACTAGACTAATCTTAATTAAGAAACTAAACACAAAAGAAATAACGAATACTTCCTATGATTGATAAGCATCTCTCGAGGTACAAGCTGGAGGAGAATACCGAGCACCGAAAAATCCGGCTCCTCCCCGACTTCCCCTCACTCTCTCCCTATTTTCTAAGCACCACCTAGGCAGCACTAAGCATATGGAATGAGCCTTGAGCTCAGCTATAAGAGTGAAAGCACAAGAGAGGAGTGTGAATGATGTATCTCTAAATGAAACCCCCTAGTATTTATAGGCTTGGTAAGGTGGTGCTCGGTCGGCAATTCAGGTGGGTACAGGCAGAACCGACTTCAGAAGAGGACTAGAGACCGCCACGTGGAAGCTGAAGGTGAGGGGAGCCACCTCCAATTCGGCCAAACCAGAGGCACTGCCTTTAGCAGGGTGGCTGGCAGGTGGGCCCCAAGGTCGGTTGTCATGGGTAGCCACCAAGCTACGTCGGTTTGGTCCTGTTTGTAGGCCTCTTGATCCATGTGCTTGCACGTGATTGGCTGGATGTTTGTCACTTGGATTATGCTTGCTCTTTTCATGCATTTTGAGCCAAATACACCTGCACACATATTTAGACCAGCACTTGTGAAAATTATTAGATAGACACCCTATTCTAGTGTTGGTCCGTGCTTTTATTCCATCTTTATGCAGAAATTGACAGTCAAAATTGGTCTGTAACGAGCGTCAATAATGATTGGCTGTGATATTTATTTATTTTTATATATTATTTTAACTCGATCGCAACTAATAGAAATATAGTAGACTATAGGTCGAGTACGCGTATCAATTCTGCAAGATAAACAGCAATAAAGGGACTGCCAGCTTGTGTCAGCGTGGCGCCCCTTTAGTACCGGTACTTCAGTACGGGTTGAATACCCGGTGATGAAGATTGATATACCGGTTGGAGAATCGGAACTAATAGTATCGAGGCTTTTTTCCAGTAGTGTGTCGCTTAGCGGGAGTAGCAGGAGGCATGTGGCGGGCTCCCATAATTGCTTGCTCCACGGGTGACATGGTCGACGAGGCACTTGGAGCCATGAGCTAGCGGGTGGACTCGACGTGGTCGAGCTCGACTCCGACGATGGCTTGCTACGCAGGGCAAGTGCCGGCAGCGTGGACAACGGGTGCTCGGACTGTAGCAACGCATACAACACTAGGACTGCTGTTGGGCTCTGGAAAGGGATCCACCTATCCGGATGGAGAACAATTGTAACGAGGGACGACAGAATCAATACGTATTTTGGAAATAGAAAAAAAGGTAACAATGTTGGTTAAGTTTTAGATGTAGAGTTAATCGATTTGAGAGTTTAATGGTCAAGAGATTGTACGAGTATGAATGTTTTGATTTTAGTACTCTCCTTTTTTTACATGTTAGATTTCTTTTAGCTTAAATAAAACTTGTCCACCTTTGATCAAATTTATTGAAAAACATAACATCTATACTACCAAACATATACACTATCAAAAATATATTCCATGGTAGATTTAATGAAACAAATTTAGTATTTTAGATGTTCTTATATTTTTTAAATTTGGTCAAAATTGGATAAATTTAACTTAGAACAAACCAAATGTGGCATGAAAAAAATACGCAGGAAGTATATTTTTTATAGGCTTTCGGTAGTATGGTTTGTTAGCTGGGTTATACACTTCGGGCTATCGTCTGTTAAAATTGGCCATACAAAGATAATGTGTTGCCACGTCATATAGTGGAATTCTTTTTTGTGACACTTTCACACTCAAGGTTTTATCACGTTTTCAAGGCTTGACAATGATCGAATAACAAGCATCGTAATTCGTAAAGTAGTGATGAAAGAAGGATCGTCAAGGATCACGGTTTAACATGCACAATGGATTATAAACAAATTTTCACGACATGAACACCATATATACTACGCATATAATTTCCAATTTTTGTGACATAAATGAAACACCAACTATCATGAGATCTCAAATTGTGCATGACATAACCTTGAGTGTGAAAGTGTCACAAAAAATGAAACACCAAATATATGATTTTCTGTTTTATGATATAAATGAAACACCACCTATCATGAGATATCATAGTAATCGCTATCATCGCTATCAGTGTCGTAATAACACGAAACTTGAAGTTTGAGATCCTTTATCCTAGAGCACTTGTTCCTCAGCTCTTCATCCCATCGGTATATGGGCACATCGCTAATGTCGAGAGACTCGAGACCAGGGCATTTGTCGACAATCTGCATCACCACATCCTGGGTGAAGCTGCCATCAGAAAGCTCGAGGGAGTGTAGGCCGTGCATCACTGGAATTGAGAAAGGTGTTGGGCTGCTGCGTTCCCTTAGATAGTAGGTGTCCGAGCGCGTCACTTTGCAGGCACGGCGCACGGTGAAACTGTGCAGATGGCTGCAAGCTTCACAAGCGGATTGGAACAGCTCCACCCAGGAATTGGTAGGTGGTTGTCCTGATTTGGTTGTGTAGTTCCAGGCCTCAGGTTTGAGCACTAGCTCGAGCTCCTCCAGCAGAGGGAATTTCTTGATCACCTCAGCGAACACTTCAGAGGACACATCGTAATGTGATGTGACACGGAGGCTTTTCATAGATGACGCCCTGCAAAAGTCATCATTCAGTTAGACAAAGCCCAGGATTAAATAAATTGGATGACACTATTTTTCATCTGATTGAGCATATGATAGAGCAATGACAGTAATTTGCAAGAAGCAGGATTAGTTGACTGTACAATACATGTATTTGGTTGATTGATGTGCTACCCTTTTTTATGCCGCAAAAAATTATTTTAATGGTGGCATGTTGATATAAAAAGAGAAGAAAAATATATAAAATCATGAACTGTGTGCATGGTTTCATATGCATGTTAAAACAAAAGATAAAAGTCCACATCTTTGCTACCATTGGACGTACGTGAATCTGATGGTGCACCTGCACTCTCACCCTTCACCAACAACATTAAGAGACTGGACATACATATGCACACAACCATCAAATTGAAGTATACTTCTGCAAATCATCTGCACCAGAACTTAAACTTCCTGACCCTTCTACCTTCCAAAAAAAAGAGATTGAAAGGTAGTGGGGATCTCGTCTGAGTAAGTACTAAGAACTAGTGGTATGACAGCTTCCCGGTCATTACAATAACGTCATGATGGTATGCGAGCCTCCAGAAATACTGTCCTACCCCGTTTACAGCATCAATACCAGATGAATTATTTTTCTCTAATGTGTAAGAAGATTTTCCACAACCTGATGGCGTGTATCGAAGAACTAAATCTTCAAACACGTGACAATATAATTGAGATAACCTAGGGGCAATAAGTTTGTTTGGGATAACTAGTAGGATTTTTAATTCAGTGGAGCAATAGTAATAATAACTACTCTATATATACATCGAAGAGAAAGAGTCCAAACCTGTCGGCGAGGTAGAGCAAGACGTCGTCGTCAGCGCGGCCCCAGAAAGCCTCGCACTGGCCGGCGCAGCGGTGGACGGCGGCCAGCGCCATCGCTTTCCATCCTGATGACTCGTCGCAGACCTTGGCGGGTGTTTTCTCCTGGCAGACAGAGACAGGATGGTCATCGCACAAGCTCTCGTTGTTGTTGTCGCCGAGGTACTCGTCATCGTCGCTGAGATACTCGTCGTCAATATCATCATCCACCGTGTCATCCTCGTCCGGCGGCGCAGCCGTCAGATTGATCCGGCGCCACAGGGCGGGCTCGTCGCGCGCGAATCGCCACCACGCGACGCACGCCAGCCCGGCGCCGGAGAGGATCTCGCGCTGTCCCAACACGGTGAAGACAGACCACAGGACGTGATGTGGGAGACCCGCCCAGTAACTCGCCGGCAGCGGCGGCGCCGCGGAGGACGACATCGTGAAAGCAGTCTAGGTAGCTAGGTTTTTTGATGAATTGGAAGGCACGTACGGTGCAGAACTTTTTATATAGACACCGTCCTACGTAAGCCACCCCAAAATAGAAGTGCATAAGCGACGGACTTAGGCGAATTTTTTTACTTTTATTTTTTTCTTTACGATTTTGCAAAAATATATCTAGCAGCAAAAAATTAACAGGACTATATTCCTGCCGCCGGTCCAAATGACTATAGCAATTTGAACCGGCGGTAGGTGTAAACATCACCGTTTGAGTTAGCGTGAAGCTGTTGGAGTGCTGGGCCCAGCGTTGCAGACCTTTCCGCCTGGGCAGCAGACCTTAACGCCATTTAAATCGGCTATAGCCGAATGAAACAGTGGTAAATGTCCATATTTTCGAGATATAATCCAATAACCTGAATTTGAATATTTGTAGCCGATTCTCCTATCGAATCAATAATATTTTATGAAATTAAATTGCAAAAATCTTAAATAGTTATTCAGTTTTAAAACTATAAGATATATTAGTAGTTCAAATAGGCTTTCAGATGAAATAATTACGCGTACGAAAATATCAACACAAGAATCTAGCCTTTTCGGTGTGTGTCAGTGTGTTTTCAAATAGGTTTTCAGTCTAATTTGAAATAGTCTTTGCAGTCTGATTTTGAATCGGCTTTTCAATATCGTTCGAAATAGACTTTTCAGTGATAGGGGCATAGCCTTTTCAGGTGCATTTACAACTCCACACACCTACCTCCGCCTATATGTACACATTGCTGGATGCATTGCTACTAACTTCAAAACGAGACACACTTGAGTAAAAATGTCCGGAGGGTCATCTAGTGGAAAGGGTTTCGGCATTGGGAGAGGAAAAGGGGGAAAGAAGGAACCTCCCGTTGTGTGGGAGGGTTCTGTTGGTCCTGATTCCAATTCGGAAGCAGTGTTTGAGTTTCCAGTTCAGAGCAAAAGTGATTTCACCAACGAGAACCCACTCAGAGGATACGATAAACGTAAGGAAGATTGGCCAAAATGCATGCTTGGTGAGGACTGCTTGGTCCAGAAGATGACCAAGGGGATGGATGGAGGTTGCCGTCGAGCATGGGTAATTGTTATTACTATTCGTTTGTTATATGTTTCTCTTCTTTCCTACAACTTACTCAAGATATTTGTTTCAGTCTTCCGGCGCTCCACAACACTGTCGGTTCGTTAGGTGCGTCGATCCTCCTCCTCTTGATCCATATCACGAGTACATCGAGTACCTGCAAAATCGTATCTTCGATCTAGAAAGGGAAGTGAGGCCCGTAACAACGACGAGGAAGAGGATGACAACACCAATACTGCTGGTTCACAGGAGGCGCTATGCACTAATCCATATTGCAAATGCCCTCGCCATAAGAACAAGGGCCCTCTGCCGCCACCGCCACCACCACCTGCAATGGGAGGATACTATGGAGAAAGGGCAACACAATTTGCTATGTGCAGACAATAGTAGGAGTAACCTATCTTATTCACATGCTACATCCATATGTTTGTTGTTTTGTTTAATTACCTAAGGCATGTTAGATTTAGTCCAGGACCTCTTTACCCTTGTTTGGTACAGGTCCTGACATGCCACTTCATGTGTTGTGCGTGTTCAATTATGTAATGCACTACTTTGTTAGTCTTTGATTCCATTACATTAGCTTGTTTGATTAGCTCTTCAATATTGAAATAAATATTATGAAGAAAAGCAATGAAAAAACAAAACACTAGGCCAGCATGTGAGTCATGGCGGAGTCATGTCCAGCTGCAAAGTTGTGGGATATTGTGTCGTGGAGTAGTCATGTCGGTCTGAAAAGGCTATCCTCTAAAAAGGCTATGCGGCAGAGGCACCGAGTAGTCACGTTGTCCTGAAAAAGGCTAGAAGTAGCTCAGAACCATCTGGAACGGCTATGGTATGTAGGCCTGCTGTGACATGTCTATGTTTTCAAAAGTCAATGATAAGTTAGGTACAAACCATAAATTCCTAGCTTGCATTATAAATTAGAAATCCTAGTAAACATAAACAACGAACTGCAATGGCATGTGCATACAACACGGTAACCTCATGCTGGAACTAGACCTAAAATATGCCTTAGGGAATGTAAAATGCGGGGATTACATTTTGGTGCTTTACTGAGTGCACCGGGGATATTTCCCCTTCCTAATAGCATCGGGACCTGCTTCCTTTGCACGACGTGGCCTCTCTCGCTTCCTCTCCCTATCAGCTTCACGCTCCTCCGCCTCCTGACGTTCGACCTCCTCCATTCTCTTCCGGATCTCTTTCTGCTCTTTCTTGCGCTTCTACTCCTTCTGTTCCTCGTGCAACATTAGCTGCCACCTTTCCGCAGCCCACCTTGCTTCGTGTTGAACGTGATCCTTAGCTTCCTTCGTTTGCTCCGTGTCCAACCACTACACAAAAATCACATAGAGCTGGTTGAGTCTATGTCCAAATGAAGTTAGAAGTGAGTATAAAATCCAATAAGTGTTCAAACTAGATAGTGTGATGAAGTACCTTAGGACTGTCTTTGTCGAATCTCTTGGGTGGAACATACTTGTAGTTCTCGCACATGAAGAACCTCATGCTGAAGTCGTCGCGTAAAACCTTCAACTTCATCAGCTTGCACAAGGAACCGCAGAAGCACATAGGCACCTAAACTCCTTGAGGTACGGTTGCTTTCACCTTACTCCATGGAATGTAGGTTGATCCTGAGGATGACATGGTGCTGAGGTGTGGTGGTTCTGCAGTGTAGTGTGGTTGGTGTAGCACTGAAGTGCGCCCTTATTTGTAGACCATTTTAATTGGTGCATGGGCATAGTTCACGCAGAAGGAAAGGGCACCGCAGTTGCTCAATCGAATGCAAGGGCAGGACGGGTCGCATCCTTCTGAAAAGGCTATACACTGCAAAGGCTTCGGGTGCGAGCGCAATAATGCACATCTCAGTGCACTGTCTTTTCCCAGCGTTGCCTGACTCGTACTAAGTGCTCTGCAAAGTCTATTAATCCATCATGTGGAGGGCCTGTACGTGATGTCTACTTTTTTTTGGCCCCATCCTACATTGTTCGTATCATAGCATCCAATGTTGTCGTACTACTCATCAGGGATAAAAACTCAAAAACTATCACATGAATCACACACTAGTAAACAATGCATAATTGAATGTGCCATCATGAGTAGCATGACAAGTTGCATCATAAAACATACGCAAGTTTGCATAGAACATAATAAATCCTACAATCTAGATACGTCCACGCTTGTGATGCTGTACTGCCCCTGCGCCCTTCCTCCCTCATCTGTCCGCTGTCCTAGATGCTCTGGTCTGGTGTTGTGAGTACGTAAGGGGCTCCGGTGGAACTATCTGTCGTGCGGGTCATCCGGTCGGCATTGCACTTGGTGTCGCGTTCGCCTCCTGCGATGCCTGTGTAGGATCCATGGGTGCACCACTCAACTGGGAACCTTCGATCTCCGTACCAAACCATGATTCCACCCACCGCAACGCTGTGTCATCCTCCATGGGTGTAGCTGTATCAGCAGGTGAATTATCATTGTCAATTGCTCCGTGGTAAGTGTAGTCTGCATAGGACGACATCAAGTTACGTACATGTTCATAGAAAAAATTTAAATAATAACCAAGAAGACGTGTGACTGCGTACCCATGTCATGCACACGACGTTGATACGCTGAGGACCCAACTCCGTAGTCAGTGGGAGGTGCAAACGACGAAGGGCCCACTCCACAGCCAGTACTATACGGAGGGTTACTGCATAAAGTTTTGGATTTTGTTAGTTAGATGTACACAAGCAATTGGTAATAGCAAAGAATCACAGGAGCAAGTGTTACCTGTCGTGTACAAAGGTGGTGGACGTGGAGCGTAAGTAGCCGGCACTATAGGAGTCGAAGGCGTAGTCGTCATGAAGGTTGTGTGCGCAGGTGTACTCGAGGACGACACGGGGTAGGCTGGGCATGTAAGCTGACCTGAAGTCGACGTGGGGTAGGCTGCTCGTGGTGGAAGAATAGAGTCATCATCACGGCAACTAATGGCACGACGAAATCTAGCGCACGCCACCAAGATCTTCTTCTATGCTGAAAGGTGCTCATTTGGTCACATTGACATGTAGTTCTGGATGCTAGACAAGGCCTCCGCCTCCACTGCCAAGATGACATCATACTGTGAAGAATAATTAGTCAAGCTAGAGTAAGTGGCGTAAGATAAGATAGATGTTCACTTTCATCGACCGGTGTACCTTAAATTCCTATACTAGTTAAAGATTGACATTTGCAGATGTTGCAACTTTATATGTTGTAGGAAATAAAATGCTTAGACATACCGCCATGTCGAAGTTCTCGTCCCTAGAAAGGGGTACGTGTCCATCACCTGTGCCGGCTCTGTGTTGGCTGCTGTGGTATGTGCATGACGCATGTGTGAGTCCTGGGGAGAACCGCTGAAGGTAGGCCGAAAGGCCTCCTCTGAGTGTGGTCGGTGGTCGTCCATGATGTCGTCTACAGCTGAGTCCCAAACCTGGACGTAAGGAAGCACCTTTGCCGCCCACAACGCGCCGGGGGCCTAACCCTGACGTGTCCACCTGCGGTATGTGTTCAAATGACGATTGGGGATAGAAGAAAATGGTAAGTAAATTGAAAGCATTAGATGACATTTGTTACCTTTGCACGTGAGCCTCCACGTTGTGCGTAACCGGCAACAGCGAGATCTAGTAACGGTAGAACTGCCTCATCACACGATGCACGGCGTACTCCTCCACGTGGATGTCATAGACAACTGGCTTCCTGGTCATCTAGTACGCCTGGTCTTGGAGGCACAATGACGACAGCCCCTGCGGTGCACGAGCATGGATCTTGTCCAAGGTGTAAGGCATCCACCTAACGTCTTAGCCGACCAGAGCATCGAACTGGCCGACAAAGTTTGGGTACGATTTCTTCGTCTGCAATCCAACCCAAGTAGGCTACATAAGACAAAACAAGATGTTAGTAAGCTGCTATCAACAAAATCGGTACCAATGATGAGTCAGTGAAGCGTCCCCCCATCAGGGAAGACTTAAAAGTGTTGATTTATCAGTCCCAGGAGGCTGATAACACTTTTATTACATCAGATGATACATCACCGTACAACTCTACGCGGTAATGGGCAGTGAAGCGCCACTATCGCGAGGATTACAACTAAAACCCACACCACTACACTAGTTACGAAAAGAGGATCATCAGAGTCTTGCGCCATGCGGAATCCAACGGTGACCTCAACCACAGGCAAGACTGGGTGCAGGACGAAACCCTACTCGCTGTCTTCGGGGACGTAGTCTGGGTCTTCCACTGTAAAAGTAAGAATGGGGTGAGTACAAACGTACTCAGCAAGTCCAATCACACCCACGGAGGGGGTATAACAGTAATCATATGCATAGGACCATCCAAGGGTAGGTTATGGTTCATTTGCGAAAAACTCAATTGTATGCAAGGGTTCGTTTAAAAACAATTTCCAAAATGAGCTTTCTAGCACCAAAGAACACACGATGTCGATCCACACAGGATCCAAGTTTTAAACTGCTACCGGACTCCCCGTCCGCCGTAGCATACGGCACAACTGCCGGATATTCTCCAAACAACTCACACCAGCCCAATCATTCCCAAGAGAAACACTAGTTATGTGACCACACCATAACTTGCCCAGTACCGTGGGCACGGCTATTCGAATAGATTTTTAACTCTGCAGAGGTGTGCAACTTTACCCACAGGTGGGGTACCACAGCACGAACACCTTAGTGCCGGTGCAGATCCCATCGAAGCCCTTACCCACCTTAGCTAGACCTGACTAGCCACCACGGGATCTATCAAGGGGTCATTCGACCTACCACCAAGGTTTAACCGGGGCATAAGTCACACAGAGCTTATCCCGTCTCCTTGATCACCCGTTGCTCCCAGCTTTCCTGATGGCTATCAGACTAACCAGTGGGCTTAGGCCAAGCCGTTGCCCATACAACGGTCAAGTGGTTTGCACGATAGGAAGCTAGGTGAGACGACACATCAACTCGGTCCTTAGGGGTGACAAGATGGATATCTCCCCTCCACGCTCAACCACACAGGTACGAGCACACCAACGGCAATTCACACAGAAATGCCATCCATCCCGTCCGACTCGTTTCTCAAATCCACATTTTACCCTTTCCCACACACACGCATTTTCTTTATAAAATCAGGTGGTCAAGGTATGGTTGTCACAACAAAGGTGGCTATCCTACCATGGTTACGGCACGCAAAACCATGCAATTTTATAAAATAGGCCATCGGGTTGTGTTCATAAAAACTAGGGCAAAAACATGCATCAAAGGGCGGGATTGAACTTGCCATCGTCAAGCCCTTGCGGAAGGTCCTGATCGAAGCACTGTCCTTCGGGTTCGGGGTCGCAGAACTGGTCCTCAGTTGCTCGGTCACAGTCGGGAACCTCGTCGTTCACTCCGTGTCCTACGACGCAAACAAACAGACACACGATCAAGCGAAGGAACTAAAAGCTTTTATCGTTGAGCTTGAATCGGAAATAATTTAGTTACGGAGGTAGGGTTAATATTTTCGGGTGGTTTCTATATAGCGTGCTTAGAACTATGCTAGAAAGGGTGTGGTAAAATTTCAGGTCGATCGGAGGTCGTTTCGCACATAAAATGACGAGTTAAAGGGAGATCTAGGGGTCAAACAGGGAATCCAGGGCTTATTTGTAAGTTTCTCTAAAAAGGGAAGGGCTTATTTGTAAATTACAGAAGTGTTAGGGTGTAGTAGAAAGTGTGGGGGGCCTATTTGGAATTAAGTTTGCATTGTGGGGGGGGCTTAGTTTGAAAGAAAATAGTAAACAGGGGCTTTCTTGCAAAAAGGCCAATAGAGTGGGGGGCTATTTAACAGTTAGGGAAGAAGGGAGGGGGCTAAGGGCAAAATAGCCCTTTCTTCTTCCTCCAGCCGTGGGAAACAGGGGAGGGGAGGAACAGGGCGCCGGCGGCGGCCCAATCCGGCCGGCCAAGGCACGGCGGCGGCCCGGGGGTGGGGGAAAAGAGGGAGGGGGGCGCGGGGAACCCATCCCCGGCCTCACCTTGGCTCGGGTTGCAGCGAGGGGGGCTGCCCACGGGAGCATGCGGCGGCGGGCAGAGGCGCTCGTGGAGGCGGCGCCGGGCTGGGGGAGGCGAGGGGCCGGGTGGTGGAGTGGGTTGTGGGGTGGGTGAGCCGCGCGGGGAGCCAATTTATAGAGGACGGGGGCGACGGGGCGGAGGGGAACGAGATGATGGCGGCCGGCGGGCGGTGCGGGCGCCATTAATGGCGCTCCGGCCGTACGCGGCCGTCGCGACGCGGCGTGGCGCGGGCCGAGGGTGGGGCGGCGCTCACCGCGGCGTGCGCACGTGGATACAGTGGCGAAGGAGGACGCGGCAGCGGCGGTCGGCGCGGCGTCGCGGCGTGGCCGTGCGACGGGCAGCGCGGCGAGCGGCGCGGCGCGTGGAGCACGCGCAGGGCGTGTGTGCGTGGGCACGGGTGGGCGCGTGCGTCGCGAGGCTGGGCAGGGCGCGTGCGCGGCAAGGCTGGGCAGGGCGCGTGCGCGGCGCCCAGGGCCGGCGCACGGCCGTGCGGTACTCGGGAGCAGGGGAAGGAGGGGGAAACAGGGAGAAGAGGAGGAACAGGAAAGAAAAGGAGAAAGGAAAGGGAGGGAAGGAAGGAAAAAGAAAAAGGGAAGGGGAGGAAAAAGAAAAGGAAAAAGGGAAGGGAAAAGAAATAGAGAGAAGGAGAGAAAAGAAAAAGAGGGAGGGAGAAGTGCCGGCGCCGGTCGCGGCGGCGACCGCGGCCGGTCGGCCACGCGCGCGCAGGATTCGCGCGCCGCGCGAGAAAGGACTTGCGCCGGCGCTAATTTCGGAAAGCGGTCGCGCGGTCGTCGTGACGCGGTGGCGAGAGTCGAGGCGGTGCGCGTGGGAAAGCCGGGCGCTGTGCGGCACAGGGCGGGGAATGTGACAGCGTGCGTGTGGCGGTGAAACGGAGGGAGTCAGGGTTTTACGACGGATAAAGTTTTCGGTCAGGGCACCCTAACGCGTTATTTAAATTCGAGATTTTCGGGACGTCACAGTCAGTGTGCCATTCCTTTCGGAGACACTACAAAGACCCCATCGTGGGCCTATCAATGTCGTCGTGGTCCGCAGCCACCTCATTGTACGGGCCGGCGTCCATGCATGGCCAACCCACTGGAAAGCGCTCGTAGGACCAAAGCTGCAGAAGCAAGGGGCATCCAATAAGGATGGGCTCCGTGGAGCTAACCTTAGTCACGCCTAGGTAGAGTCCCTTGTAGGTCGATGCTAGCATAGCTGAACCCCAGCTGTACTGTGGAACCTCGTCAAGCTAGGCATCGGCTATCGCCCTGGCATATGGTATGAGATGCTTCGGCACCGAGCTCCCCTTGGAGTTGTAGATGTACGAACTCTACCACATACTTAGGAATCAAACGCTGGTCTATCGGCGTCGTGGACAGGGGACATGTCCTTGAAGTGTCTTCGGTGTGACACCACGAACTGCAGACATAAAGGATCGGTGATGCTTATTGACGGCTACATCCAACAACTCCGGCGTCACATACCACTCCTCCTCATCGATCGCCATAGCTGAAACACATGAACCAGAAAAAATAAGGGCCACAATAGGATGAAAATTTTATTAATAGAAACATTATCATAAATAGATATTAAAAAACAAAAAATTATAACATGAACACATGACAAGAGAAACACAAATACAAGCGTAGCATAGCATAGTGGTAACATAGTGATTACATCATTCATACACAAATGCTTATATGGTTCAATCAGTACTAGGACATAATAACTCGACACACCGAAAAGTTCTTCATATTAAAGTACATATTACAAATGGGATTACATCATAAGACGCATTAGAATTAGACAACACTATGGTTGTTCCCTTGACCCCGCCGGCTCAACCCTTGATTGAAGTTGGGACACTTGAAGAGGACCCTACATGCGGTGCTTGTGCCATAAACCGTTGCATTGCAGTTTTTGTAGTTGTGACCCGTCTCGTGGCACTTCGAGCAGATTCGAACTTTAGGGCCAGCTTCAGACTGATCCTTGTTGTTCCAAATGCGTTTTTTTCTTTTCGGCGCCCAACATCTTGGACCATATCTGGATCGGGGTCGGGGATGTAACTTGCATTGTTGCCCGGGTTGTCTATGAAATCCCCTACCATTTTGTACCCATATATCTCATGCCTCCAAGTCGCCCAAATAGTTTCCTTTAGGAAGTTATGGGAAATATACCTATGAGGCTGCAGCCCTGCTGCCTCAAAACATGAAGCAATTACATGGGTGCATGGTCTGTGTAACAACTTTGGTTTCTGACATGAATAAACACATTCATCATTATGAAGAACACACTCTTGTGTGTGCCTCTCGCGTCGACCTCCTAGTCGACCTTTGTCCCTACACGTAACCTCAAATCGATGTTCAATAGCCCCAACTGGTTGAACATGATGCTTCAGAGCTTTTTTGAAAGCCTCCTCCATGTACTCAGTCATCTTGTAGCCATAGATTTTATGACTATCCACCATTACCTGCTCTGCCACCACATACCGATCCCAAAAATACTTGCACGTGCGATACAGGAAGAATTCCACTATACCAAAAAGGGGCAAGCCTCTCACACCACGTAGCACCCAATTGTACACTTCAGCTAAGTTTGTAGTCATTATACCATACCGAGAACCTCCTTCGTCGTACAACAAAGCCTACTTCTCCTTAGGCTCATGCTCAATCCACTTTGAAAATGTTTTGATGGACCGGCCGTTCAACGGACATTTGCACCATCCAAACCTACATCTTCAAGTGATACAGGGTGACCAGCTTCACTATTGATAGGCCTTTTGGCTAGCTGTTCGGTTTGTTTCTTTGTGAGATCATCAAGTTTCTTCCAAAGGAATTTGAATTTTCTCACCTGATTCTGGCTGCATAACTGCTTGAAGAGCTTTGTTAAGGTCTTGCTTTTGAATTGGCTATGTAAGTTAGCCCCCATGTGCCTAAGGCACCACCTGCTATTCAAATCAGGCCATTCTGCTATTCTGCGCCGCTCCACATTACCATTTTGCATGTCATCGACGGATTGTAGAATACCTTTGTGCCGGTTATGTATAACACAAACATTTGGTACATTTCTAACAACCATCTGCTTTAGTCTCTCTAAAATCCAATACCAGCTGTCTCCGGACTTTTTCTCCACAAAGGCAAGAAGGATCGCTGCAACTTGCTTGCCTAGATTCTAAACACAAGGATATGTTTTCAAGTCATAGAAACTTCCAGAATTTCTCTAGCATATGGTGTGCAACAGCGATGGAAAATTATGATATGAAGCTTCATATGTGTCAGACCCGGGAGCACAGGACTGCACAGATGACCTACATCTTACATGATAAGGGGTGGGATATGACCCACGCCCTACATCAGTTGTATAGCGTAGAACTACTCATACAGTAGTAAAACTAGTCGAATACAGTATGGAACTACTAGAAAAGTACTCGGGTAGGACTTCTAGGCTTGTACCCGACTAGAACTTCCATGTAAACTTGTTCCCCCAAACTATATAAGGGCGGACAGGGACCCCCTCCAAATAAGGAGATCACCCGATCACCACCTAAGGAAATACAAACCACATAGGACGTAGGGTATTACGCTCTCGGCGGCCCGAACCTGTGTAAACCTTGTGTTCCTTGCACCTTCGAGTTCCTGATCTCGGCGACACCTTACCTACAAACTCACCACCTCGGGGTTATCCCTCGGTAGACGTGGCGGTAAAACACCGATAGTTAGCGTGCTAGGTAGGGGTGTTCATCGAGCATCCACTGGAGAACTCGATGGCATCGCTCAGCTTCACCAGCACCGTGCTCGACAAGGGCACAACTTTCATCTTTGGCTCCTGGATCTACATCGCCAACGGCATGGGTGGCTTCAACAGCCACCTACTCGACTCCAAGAAGCTGGAGGCCTCTAAATCGACTCGAAGCAGCGACCTCGACGAGTTGCTGCTCCCCGATCTACCCAGGTAGATCGAAAGGACGTCCATTTTTTACGCGACTTCAACTCGTGCTACACCAAGACTACTCGGATCGGATTCAAACCAATCTGAGGAAGCTTCGCAATCCAAGTCTCTCTCCGACTTGGAGGAGGGAGCCACCACGCGTCGGGGCCCCCCCGTTCTCGACTATGACTCTGCAAACGAAGAGTACCCGTTTGCTACAAGTTTGAGCCGAGGAGGACTCGAGGACGTGGGAGCCACCGCTCGTCGGGAGGCTCCACTTCTCGACAATCACTCGCAATCCAATGATTACTCCGAGTCGTTTTCGGGTAATGATCCGGGTTTAACCATAACATCTACGCCGCAAGGCTATTTCGTGTACTAGAAGGGTCCAGAGCCCTCCGAGTTACTCGAATACGACTCCCGCCTTGTGGCAGAATCCACCCTTCGGCATATCGACCCCAGGGAGTCGAAAGATTTCGACTACTCCGCTCAACCTCACCCCGCGTCATGACATCGACGCGTTGCAGCAACGACCTTGACTACTCGACTCGGCCGTAGTTACGACTGCTTTGACAAATCAGCAGCGCCAACGACAACTTCCACAAATTGTCTCGACTAGAAACTAGTCGAGAATGAGTCTCAAGCTACTCGGTGACTAGCTCTACACAGTCAACAACTAGTCGGAATCACCTCCGACTAGTCGGCTTCATCGACAAATCTCCCACGGATCAAAGCCATGCTTCGCTACCTACTTTTTATGCCATGCACACTCTCTCCGTCAGCAAACTCGAAACCCCAAACCTTGTCCAGATTGGTTTGAGACGGTTCAACCTAGGACCCTCTCCGCATTGGAAGAGGATTTTGATCATCTAGCACCACTTGAAGAAGGAGAAGCCACCGCGCGTCGGGGAGCTATTGTTTCCGACAACTACTCGGAGTTAGCTACTCATGTGACCCGGGGTCTGCTAAGGGGATCAGATTGGTTGGGCAGGTTTGGGCATTGGAAGGGCATGAAACCCTCCAGGCCTCTCAAATCAAGTCCACCACGATTCATTGCCACACCCGGCGAACTACCTTTTCAAGAAGGCAGACCCCTCCCTCCTTCCGACGATGAAGATGAGGGCCAGATGGTGCGGAGTGCCAAATGCTTTGCCCCCAATCGAGAAGTGCTTATGATTCACGTCGACGAGGATTGTGAAGGCCTAGAGCGAGTCCATCTCCTTGACCCACTCGACGAAGATGTGGACACAATAATGGATAGTGAATCCCCAGCCAACATTAAGGTGGAAGACGCAGATGACACCCAGAAGCAACGCCGCAGGCTCATCAATGCGAAGTGCGCCCAACGCAGGCACAGCACCGTCAAGATGAACCACCAGGGGAGCGGTAACCTCCAAGACTCCTCCACGGGCGACCTTCGTGCCATCATCAACGCTGGCCGTGATGCCCGCAATATCATAATTGCTAGGAAGCAGGAGCGCGAAGAAGTGGAAGCCTACAACCCCACCCGCTATCAGCTCCCTCTCGACTACTTGGAGACAACTTGAAAGTGCAAGCCAGAAGCTAGGAAAATATCCGCTCGCAGAAAGAAGACTCTCAGTTCGAAGGAACGATTCAAGGAAGCCCTCCACGGGCAATGCTCGTGGCACCCGAAGAGCAAGCATTCTGCGTTTGAATTTCAAACCCTTCAGAGGACCCTGGGAGCTCCGCCAAGTCTACGAAGAAAGGCGACGAGACTACCCGACTAATGATTTACTCATAAATTAAGTACCCGGTTCAAGGAGGTTTTCGAAGGGTCTTATAGGTGTTGCATTTGTTTAAACCACTGTTTTGGGATTATATCTCGAAACAAGGGGTTCCATATGCCTAAAAGCACCCCTTTTACCACTTAGTCTGGGTCGCTATTTATGTTCATTGTTCGGGTTAATCATGACTCCCTCGCTAAACTTAGGGAACCCTGCCACAGACGAACCATGCGATTGCCAAAAGTGGTTGACTCATTTGGCAAAGACTAGTGGAACCCGTTAATTAGTCAAATAAAGCACCTACGCGATTGTCTATCAAATACTTCCAGTAACACTCAGATTACTAGTTCCTGACTAGTTTTCTATGTTACTGAAGGGACCCTGCCCAAAACTACAGTAACCCCTAGATTTCTAGTTCCCGACTAGTTTTCTATGTTACTGAAGGGGCCTTGCTCCCAAACTTTAATTAACAATCTGTTTACTAGTTTTCGACTAGTATTACATGTAGTTTACTGAAGGGACCTTGCTCTCGTACGACCTCACCAACGGTCTCAACGGAATTCAATTTTTGCCGACCTGAAGCAGCCTGAAGCACCCATACCACCCGCATGGACGTCAACTGTGCAATCGACGACTTGATTGACAACCTGGAACCCCTCGAACTGAATCCGCCTCGGTTGGAGGTCCTGCACCACAAGTTCTTCGCCAAGTTGAAGGAGGATTTGGAATGTCTATCACAAGTCGAAGGAGGATTTGGATCATCTATGAGAAGTTGGAGGAGGATTTGGATTGTCTACTACAAGTCAAAGGAATATTTGGATCGTCTACTACAAGTCGGAGGAATATTTGGATCGTCTACAACAAGTCAGAGGAGGACTAGCCAGCATCCATCAAAGGGCTCCCATCCTGGTCGACTACTCAGATTTCATCAGCGACGCACTACCCTTATCAAATGGCCACCACGGCCTGATGGCGCCTCCATCTTGGTCGGGCGGGCCCGGGCATTGGAAGGGCACAAGTCCTCCAAGCTACCCAGCTCAGTCCACCCTTTTGCACCACCATTTTGGTTGGGCGGGCCAAGGCATTGGAAGGGCACGAGTCCTCCAAGCTACCCAGCTCAGCCCACCTTGTTGCGCCTCCATCTCGGTCGGGCGGGCCCGAGCATTGGAAGGGCACGAGTCCTCCAAGCTACCCGATTCAGCCCACCTTTCTGCGCCTCTAACTTGGTCGGGCGGGCCCAGGCATTGGAAGGGCACGAGGCCTCCAAGCTACTCGGCTCAACCCACCTTTATACGCTTTCAACTTGGTCGGGCGGGCTCGGGCATCAGATGGGCACGCAGTCCTCCAAGCTACCCGATCCCAGCCCACTTTTATGCGCCACCAACCCCAACAACCTGTCTTGCCTAGAACCATTCCAAGAAGGCAGGACCCTCGATTCCTTGATGACTACTTCGCCCTCGCGAGGGCACTCAGTGACCCGCCGATGACTATTTCGACTACACAACTAGTCGGAAGCGCGACTCATTCCACCAGTGACTACGATTCTGACTAGTCGGGTTTCATCAACAAACCGGCGTGGCTTCATCAACGAGCGACAGAGCATCACCAGCAATCACCCACGAATCAAGATCGACAACTATCCATGCTCATCTGGTTTCTACACTGTGGGGCTGGGCGCAACAAGCCGGCTGCCCACGTGAAGATTGAGACCCGATTCAAGGACGTTTTATGGAGATCTTTAGGGAACTTATTTAACCATTGTCTCAAGTTTTATGTCGACACAAGCATTGGTTTTAACAAAGTAAGCGCGAGTACACTTATGGTTGGCACTTGGCAAGTGGAGTAAATTATATGACATGCAAAGCCAAAATTCATAGAAAAGCTGACAAGATTTGACTACGATAAGCACTTTTAGTTGGCCAAGTTTAATTTAGCAAGTATTAATTAAGTTTAAGTTTATACCAAACCTTTTAAGTAAATAAAAGAGATAAATAACAACAACATAAGTAAAGAACATCACTTTAGATCATCTTCAAATTCAATTATCATGTGAGGGTCCAAACCGCTCTTAACCATGAGCACAGCTGATACATCAGTTTTCACTCTGCAGAGGTTGTACACTTTACCCACAACTCATATTTTTCTTGATGCCTGGGTTTGCAAGGCCCTTAAACACTTCCGACGTGAGTGGAAGGGATTCACTACGAGGCCTTTACAAAGATTCCCTAACTTACAACGGTCCGCTAAGATTTCAGACGCAGTGGTCATAACTCTCCCTAATGAGGAAGACGTCTTAACCAGGATCATATCTAAGCCTCAAGAAGACCGAGCTATACCTCATCAACGCACTCCCCTCTTGCCCTTTTGGTAAGACCCTCACAAGCTAAAGTTTCTAATTAATTAGCCAAGACCAGAGCCATGTAATATTGTGGTTGTACTATTTTCCTAGGTGGTTCTCCATATTCCAATTAATAGAATGATCTTAAAATTATCACCATAAAGGTATTCCAGAACATGAAGGAAAGCAAGTGTAGCATAATTTCCAAGTTACATAACCATAAACCAAGTACAAGCAACTAGCATAGCTACAACATAAAGTAAACAACTCAGGTTTAATCAAGGAAGTTCGACAGAAAATTAGGCATATCCTTAGTTTGGGATCCATCATATTATAGACACATGCATGCATATAAAGTAAATATGTGTATTTAGAAAGTTATTAAGGTCAGAATATGATCAAGGACCACTTGCCTTCTTCAAAACACTAATGCTGCTCAGGGGCGTCTTCAAAGCCTTGCTCTTGCGGACCCTTGAACTGCGGACCGTCTATTGCATCACACAAGTACATACAAGCAAACAAGTACAATAAATAAGAAACAGTACACCAAACAATATAAACAGAGCAAAACAACATTATAAAGCTACTGTACACGTTACAAGGATCGCATGAGCGTAAAACATGGTTCCAGGGGCTCATTCGTAAGAGATTTGAAACTAAAAGGGCTCTGAACAAAGAAACCGAGGGCTAAAACATAAATAAACCTTAAATCTAGGGTTTAGATTGAGAAACGGGGGGGGCTAGGGATGGCGGATTCTATTTTGGAAAAGATCAGAGAAAAAGGATCTACTCGTTAATACATTTGAACTGCGGTGGAGCACGGGTTGATTTCGGTAAAACTCAGGGGCTAAATTGCAAAAAGGGCCTAGGGTTGAACGGTATGGTTTGGATTGACCCGCTCTAGATCAGATCTGGGTGGTCTGATCTTGATCGCACGGCTGCGAGAGGCTAGGGCGGCTCGGCGGCGGCGCACGGCGGTGGGCTCATCCAAGAATCACGTAAACACGATTCCGGCAACGATTTTGGCTCGGGTTTGGCTTGGGAGAAAGAGAGCGGGGTGGGGAACACGTTTAGAGGCTCCGAATGGGGCGCCGAGGGCTGGGGAAAGCGGACGGTGGTGAGGTGGGGCACGATGGCGACGGCGAGCGATTGCGCGCGCGAGGAGGCGGTTTAGAGAGGAAGAGAAGGCCGGCGGCGATGCTTACTACCGCGCGAAGCTCCTGCGGTGCTTGCTCGACGAAGGAAAGCGGCAGAGCGGCGCCACATCTGTGAACCCAAGCTCAACGAAGGCGGCAGCGTGAGCTAGCTAGGGTTTGCAAGGCGAGGGGCGGCGGCTGCGGGTTGACGAGGGGTCAAGGGCGCGTGGCGGCGCCTAGTTATGAGGCCGAGGGGGGCCTCGACATGTGGGCCCAGGGGTGGCGCGGGGGAGGCGTGCCACGGCCGAACTCGAGCTGAGCCTGGCGCGAGGTCGGGGATGGGCCCGACAGGCGGGTCCCGCCTAGCGGTGATGGAGATAGGGAGAGAAGAGGAGGGCGTCGGGTTGGGCTGCTGGGCCGGGGGAAGGAGGGGCGAGCGGCCGGCTAGGCGGGGAAGGCGTGCCACGGCCGGACTGGAGCTCGAGTCCGAGCCTAGCGCGAGGTCGGGGATGGGCCCGACAAGCGGGTCCCGCCTAGCGGTGAGGGAGAGAGGGAGAGAATAGGAGGGCTTCGGGTTGGGCTGCTGGGCCGGGGGAAGGAGGGGCGGAGCGGCCGGCTTGTCTAGGCCGCGTGGGAGGGAAGGAAGGGGAAGGGATAAAGAGAGAAAATGAGCCGGGCCAAAGGGAGAGACAGAGGAAGAAGGAAAAACGAGAAAGGTTTTAAAATAAAGGAGCAAGCACAATTCACTTGAATTTAAATTTTTTGAAATTTAAATTCAACTGAACTCAAACAATAAAACAATGCAAGCGCCATGAAAATGCACAAGGCGTATTTTCCTTATATTTCTTTTAATGGCTAAGTAAGTTATTTATAATTCACGGTAAATATTCTAAAATAAAAAAATTGAATGAAAACCTTATGGATCCTGCAAAATCTAGCGAAATTTACTCAGGATTCCTAATTCAAAATTTAGGGTGTTACAGAAATACCCAAAGCGAAGCGCAGATCCGGCAGGACTTCGCCAGTGCCTCCTCCCCTCCCCTCCCCTCCCCTCCCTCCCTCTCCTCTCCTCTCCTCTCCTCCCCCCTCTTTCTCCTTTTCGGATTTAAAATGGCATTTACGGCTATTTTTGGGCCTCTTATAGGGGTGGGAGCCTGCCGCGGGTGGTCTGGCGGAAGCAGACCTGTGCCGCCTGGTGTTTTGGCGGAAGGTCCTTGCGCCGGTTCAGCCGGCGGTGGTAAGTGGGCGCGTGCACTTCCGCCGGTTGAACTAGTGAAATGGTCGGCGGGCCCACTCGGCGGCAGCGCAGATGTGAGGTGAGTCCCTGCCATCGTTTTAATTGTTAATTTTTATCTTACTGCCAGTTCAAATGGAGATATAATAAATTTCCGAACTGTCCGGTAGAATTTACTTCTACCGCCGGTTCAAATGGCGGTGGCCGTTTCAACCGGCAGCAGAAGTACAGTCCTGCTAATTTTTCACTATCAGGTATATTTCTGCAAAAATGTAAAAAATATAAAAATAAAAAAATTCGACTTTGGCGATGCAGTCCTCCTGTGCGATCTTATTTTCAACTTCCCAATTTGAAATTTCGCATGGTTAATTTCGGTCAGCGTCTATTTGCCCATGTGTCCGAAACTTTTGTGTTTCGTATTACTGTCACGTATCATGTAGTTTAGCATGCAAGTGATGCTTCTTTTGGGGTATAGAGGCCGCTGTTTAATTAATTTGGCAGGGACATGCACCTCCCTTCTTGCACCACATCTCATTGATGCTTAGTGTAACCTTCTCTCATTGAATAAAATCTCATACGCCCTCCGTTCTATGTTTTGTCTTTTCTAGGTTCATGCATTTTGCTTTGCACCTACACATACATTATATCTAGATAAGTAGTAAATACTATGAATCTAAAGAGTAAAAACGAAGTATATTTTCGAACGGAGGGAATACTTTGCCGTGCTTCATATATAGCCCTAAAATATTGAAAGCCTTAATTATTTACTAATCATGACTAGTGGTATTCTGGAAACTACAATGGCATTCTTAGCACTTACGTACTCGTGCAAAAAACTCCTCGTCATGTGTTCAATCTCCACTGTGGATAACGCAGATGGGAGTCCAGAATGCCTGGTGCAGGAATATTGTTGAGAAAATTTTTTATTTGACACTGGCAAAGTTACTTAGTATTCCTTAATTGGCTTTTAAAAATTAATTCTTCCCTATTTGACACTAGGTTTGAATTTGCTTCACAATTTGACACTACCGTTTATTTCCAGCAGTAATGGTGCTAAATCGAAGGTAGAAAAAAAGACTATTTTGCCCCTTTTGAAGTATGCTAAGAACAATTTTCACCCGTTCGTCTCATCCGTGTGCTGCCCATCCGCTCCTTCCTCTCTCCCATTCCTGTTGGTGACGAGATGGCCGAGGAGAAGAGCCGGCGCCCACGCCCACGCAGGCCGGGTCCTGACATTTTGGGGGGCCGGGGCGAGACCTCAAATAGGGGGTTCTTTTAATAATAATAATAATAATAATAATAATAATAATATATCTATATGTAAAATAGTATCAATAGGCATTCAATGTGCATAAAAAATATTCATATCAAGCAGCATTATATACATACTACATTAAAAATTTCCGCTATCATTTCTAGACGCGAAGTCATTTTTAACACAAAATATTTCTCCACTTCACCTAAAGGTTAGTTTAAAAATTACATAAAAACTTTACTATATAAGAAAAAATTGTATATGACGATACTAGCCATACCTTTGCATTGTCTGTTATTGACAACAAGAGTAGCAAGTATAGTGAGATCACCGCGAGAACTATGACTAATCTGAAGGATAGAAAGCATAAAGATTAGCCAGCTATAACACTAATTAAAAATATATAACTGCATATCCCTGAATAATGAAGTATTATGGTTTCATCATGAGCATCGTGTTCTTTTTGAAGGATTGGATTTTCTTTATCGGCTTCAGGATCTCCAACGCACGGTTAATTTTCTCAATTCCTTCAAGCTCTAGTCGCCTCCCTGGTCTCTTTCTCTAGCTGTGTGCTGTAGTGCTGAAAATTAAATAAAAAATGAGACAGAATTGGATTGATCAGCTGATCGGCAAACGGCAATGACGGAGAGTCAGAGGCATGCAAGATCGTGCTCGATCGGTGATCCAAAGAGGAACTCACGCACTGAGCCACAGACAACAGATAGGCTCACAACTAATGGAACCACAGGGAGACAGTGTCCTTGCGAATCGTCATCCCGGTCTAGCAACGTGATGGCGGCGGACGTCCGCGCAAATCGCTGGCGGGCGCTTCGACGAGTACGCGTGGCGGCGGCGGCGGCGTAAGCATCTCCCTCCTGTGGCCCCAAAAAGAAGATGAAAAGACGATCCAGTTGCCAGTTTGACCGACGATTCGCTGCCTATACGATCTATTGGTGGTGTATGTACATACCTGGCGGCGCCCCCAAGTGGGATAGGCGGCAGCGAGGCGCGGGCACGCGCGACCGCGGCGGCGGTGCCCCCGCGAGGGACGGCTGGCAGCGGGGCGCGACCCGCGCGACCGGACGGCGGCGCCTCTGTACGGGACGGCTGGCGGCGAGGTGCAGCCTCGCGCGACCAGGCGGCAGCGGAGACGGGCGAGGCCACCGCGGCGGCGCCCCCACGCGAACGACTGGACGGCAGCGCACCCGCGCGCGGGACGGGCGACGGCGCGGCCGGGATGCGGCGCCCCGCGCTCGATGGGCGGCGGCGCCGCCACGCTCGACCGAGCGGCAGCGGAGACGGGCGCGGCCACGGTCCCCACGCAAGCGACCGGGCGGCAGCGCACCCACGCGCTCGACGGGCACAAATAAGTTATCACTTACCATGGGATCGACGAACTTATTTATGCTACTTTTATGAGTCTTTGAATAATCCTCCTTCGCGGCCACAGCGAAATCAGTGCCGAACTTCTCTTCCATGATGGTGCGCGCGAGCAGCAGCTCTGGCAGGTCGCCGCACCACCTGGCTGCGAACATGATCCCTGCTGCCGCCTCCCTAATGTCCTCACCGCACTCCCTACATTACACACCAAGCACAATAGTCTTGTGCAACTGAAAACCATGAGAGAGACAATGGAGCCAGATATGATAGGAGTACAGGCCAAATGCTTCAAGGCTTCAAGCTAAGATGTACGTACTGTGGCATGTCTAATTTCGCAGCATTCTCAATGAGGCACTTGCAGTTAGCTCAATGATGTCGAATGCCTGCAGCATGTTGTCCTCCTCTATGACCTGCTCTGCCTGCAAGGAGAAAGATTGTGTTAGTGCTGCCATGTTGGAAGAGTATTGCGCGGAACTTGATGTGTTTAGAGGTAGAGATCGCAGGTCCCTACGCGAAGGAGAGCAAGAGCGCGAGGAGCTGGCCGACATCACCGCGGGAGCCCCACGCTAGCGACAATAGGTCTTAAAAATTAAATCTTCCCTATTTGACACCAAGGGCCCGTTCGTTTCCGGCCTCTAAAGCCCGAAACCTCTAATCTTTAGAGGCCTGGAAACGAACGGCCCACTACTCTGCGCACACAGTATCGTTTAGAGGCCGAGAAATTTTAGAGGCCGCGAGGGCTCTAACGGCTCTAATACGTACACACCCGCTCGCCAGTGCCAGCGCTGCCCCCCACCCCCCCCCCCCCCGCGCCGACGCCCCCTCCCTCCCCCCCACCCCCCCGCGCCGCCGCCCGCAGCTCCTACCCGCGTGCTCCTCCCCCTGCGCCGGCGCCCCCTGCTCCTCCCCGCGCTCCGCCGCCCCTGCTCCCCCACGCGCCACGCCGCACCCTCTGTCCCCCCCACCCCCGCCCCCCCCCCCCGCGCCGCCGCCGCCCATCTCCCCCCCCCACGACCCCGCGCCGGATCTGTCGCCCCCTGTCTCTCCCCCCCCGCGCCGGATCTGTCGCCCCCTGTCTCCCCCCACCCCCCCCCCCCCCGCGCCGCGCCGCACCGTCTGTCCCCCCCACCCCCCCCCCGCGCCGCCGCCGCCCCATCTCTCCCCCCCACGACCCCCGCGCCGCCGCCGCCCCTCTGTTCCCCCCCCCGCGCCGCCGCTCCCTCTGTCCCCCCCACCCCCCCTCGGGCCGCCGCTCCCTCTGTCCCCCCACCCCCCCCCCCCCCGCGCCGCCGCCGTCCCCTCTCTCCCCTCCCACCCCCCGTGCCACCGCCGGCCATTTTGCTACTACTGCAGGGCGCACGGACACGCATCCGATAGGGTCATCCAGGTTGGTTTCAACCTCTCTCGCTTCTTCTTCGTGTCTGCAATTGCAATGTGGCTGCAAAAATTGAATCTTTATTGAACCCGGCCTCTCCCTTTGTGCTGCAGATATGGCGGTCCTCCTACCACGACGTCGTCCGCGTCTCCGAGTTGGAGGACGTCCTCGACATCACCGGTGTCCAGACCTACGTCTTCAACCCCGCCACGGTGCTCTTCCTCAAGGAGCGCCCCCAGCCGCGCGGCGCCAGCGCCGCCGCCGGCAAGGCAGCCGCCTCCCCCTACAACTGCAACATCTGCGGCCGCGCGCTGCTCGACCCCTTCCGCTTCTGCTCCGGAGGATGCAAGGTGCGTGCTTTCCTCTTCCGCCTCGCTCTTCATGAGTCTTCACTTCGGTTCTTCTGACTGTGGGATTAAACACTAGACATTGTCTTATCTCACACATGCAATGATGTGCATAGGTGTGGTTTAGACATTGGCTTATCTGACACATGCAATGTTGTGCATATGTGCATAGGTGTGGTTTAGACATTGGCTTATCTGACACATGCAATGTTGTTCATATGTGCATAGGTGTGGTTTAGACATTGGCTTATCTGACACATGCGATGTTGTTCATATGTGCATAGGTGTGGTTTAGACATTGCCTTATCTGACACATGCAATGTTGTGCATATGTGCATAGGTGTGGTTTAGACCTTGCCTTATCTGACACATGCAATGTTGTGCTTTTTTTGTGTTAATGGTAAATATACAGTTTGATAGCATGCATTCTAGAATGACATCCTTTCGGTCACAGAGCATAGGAAGATTAATGGTATTATTTGTAGCTTTCCAATTGACAGATGTTCAAAATTTGCAATCATCTTTTGTAACTGTTGTAGACAATACTTGGTGGAATTACTAGCTGTTTTCTTAAGTACCACTTCTGTTACCTTTGATATTTTTTGGCAATTGCCATGTCATAGCATGTCATCTCATTTTCATATCATTGGCATCATCCTAATACACACATCTCATTCATATGCATTATATTTCACTTATGTTTCTCTTCTCACATTATGCATGGCTTCTCTCTGCAAGGACACTGAAAGGATCTTTGTTTCGAGGATGGAGCCTTAAATCTGAGCTTCCTTCTGCTTATTAGTGGCTGGTTAGTGACCATGGTCTCAACATTTTCTTTTCAGTGCCTGAATATGCATAGCCATTACAACCATGCTATGTGTTTGTCGCAGATGGCAATCGTTTAAGAAGGAAGCAGAAGGAGCACTGGCTGGGCCGAGCCGCCGCGGCCGCCGTCGCCTGCCGCGCGCACCCCGTCTTCTTCCCGTTTTGGCAAGGTCAAGGCTCGTCCTGCAAGTCGGTCTGCGCACAAGAGGTCGCCGGCGCCGCAAGATCTGTCGCCCCCCCTCGGAAGAAGTTGAAAGCGTCGCCTCGTGCACCATGGATGGCTTTGATGGCGGCAACTCTGGATCCGGCGGCTACGGAGGCGGCGGGTACCTAGGCGGCAGGTCCGGGGACGGCCGCTTCGGGGCCGACAGCTACGGGGGAGACGGTACCCGGGACTTCTTCTCGAGCCCGGAACCGTTCTCCCCTGCGCATTCGTTGCCTCCCCAGCAAGGGGGCCGGCTACCTCTACAGAGGAGCACCTCAACCCGCCTCGACTTCGACATGCTGGACCTGAACACGGGGTCCGCCACGTTCCCCCATCTTGATGCGTACCAAGGGTATCTGGAAGACGGCGGTAACCTGGAAGATGGAGGCTCCGGAGGATGCGGTGGGCGTCCTCCCCATCCATCGCGCAAGGGATCTGGAGGTGGCCGGATGACGGCCCGAGGAAGAGGTGGGGGCAGGGCCGGCAAGCGTGAGGGACGTCGCGGAGGTGGTGGACGTTCCGCTGCTGGAACGAGCCGTGGTGCGGGCTCTTCCAGAGGCAAAGCAGTGCTTGTCGACGACGACGGTGTCGAGGAGGACGGAGGATCTGAGGTATACTACGCCACATGCTCAATTCATACTCTTCTCTGCATGTTTGTTTGCTGTGTTTTTCTGAACGTGTTCGCGCATTGCCCATTGTAGCAATTCCATAGAGCTAGTTGGACACCCCGCAATACTCATATCCTTTGTGCAATCCTTGTGGAGCAAAAGAACAAGGGTAACTACATCAACGGCCACATGGTCAACCGCGCGTACCCCATCATAGCGGACGCATATTTCAGGAGAACAGGCTTGCGGCATCATACGGATCAGTTCCGCAATAGGCTTACACAGTTGAAAAACATGTTCGGATTCATCAAACAGATACAAAAGAAGTCTGGCCTCGGTAGGCGACCTGATGGATGGCCAACGGCCACCGACTCATGGTGGGACGACCACTTGAAGGTACAAGTCTGTCCTCCAAGGCGTGCTACTCGGGTTGCCCAATTTTGGTTAATGTGTTTCCTTATACTCGTGCAATTTGCAGGATGTGGCTAGTGAGTGGAAGCAGCTGAGGTATGACCCACCCTCGTACTTGGAGCACTTGCAGGACATTTTTGAGGGGGTTGCTGTAGACGGAACATCTTCTTATGTTCCTGGCCAACCAGAGCAGCATGACGCGGAGGAGGACGATGGTCCTCACCATTTTGATTTCCCAACCGATGAGACACCTAGGAGCACAGGTAGCAACAAGAGGGGCAGCAGCACAAGCACAACTGGGGCCAGTCCTTCAAAGAAGAGCAAGAGCGTGTACTTCAACATGTTCAGATCCATGGTGCAGCAGAACTCAGAAGTAAGTGGGACAAAGCTACAAATGATGAAGGAGAGGCAGGCAGAGAAGAAGATGAAGGAACAGCAGGAAACCACCCAGCATGAAGCTGCGATCCAGTGGGGCCTGGAAGCTGGGATTGAGCCTGGCAGTCCGGAGTTCTTGGCCCTCGGCTACCTCTGCGAGCGTCCCATCATGATGCGCTTGTTCTTCAAGTGCCAAACCCCCGAACAAAGGATAGCCTTCATCAGGAGATACATGAAGGCTGAAAATTTGGATTAGTTGTCTTTGAATCTGTTCTGTAGTACTGTAGGCAGGATATGGTTGTCAGACTAATTTATTTCCTATGCTTTGTTGTGTGAGAACAATTTCAATTCGGTTATGCTTGTTGACTATCAACCATGCTATGCTTAGATCAATTACATTGATGCTATGGGTGTACAATTTCATTGACTGTAAATTCAATTTGTTGCTATTCTTTTTCGGCAACTGATCCGTTGTATCTTGGATGTCAGGATTCACTGGAGGAGTGGATTAAGGACGACGAACAGATGTTCACTAAACAGCTACCTCTACTCATGTATGGTACGTTTCATGGCATGCAACACTATGACAAAACCAAGAGAATTATAAGTGCGGAGAGTGGTCTTGACTTTGTCAATAGGATGGTAGCCGACCCACATTATTGCCACACCATGTTTAGAATGAATGCTGACTTGTTCGTACATCTACATGCTGTCTTGGTTGGCTTGTACGGTCTAAAGTCCAGCACAAGGAGTACCAGCCGAGAGGCGTTAGGGATGTTTCTTTGGATGGTTGGAACACCGCAGCCAGTTAGGCAAGCTATGACCATATTTGGTAGGTCCCTAGACACAATTCACAGAAATTTTGCCAAAGTTTTGGATGCACTTGTGAAGCTAGCTGCAGATATTATAAAGCCTAGGGACCCAGAATTCAGTACCATACACCCTCGGCTGCAGCAAACAAGGTTCAAGGGACTATTCAACAATTGTATAGGGGCAATAGATGGCACTCATGTAGATGTTGTTGTTCCTACGCACAACGTGGTTCAGTACCTTAATCGGAAGAGTAGGACATCACAAAATGTCATGGCCGTATGCGACTTCGACATGCGATTCACCTTCGTTCTTGCTGGATGGCCTGGATCAGTTCATGACATGAGAGTATTCAATGATGCCATGACAAAGTATGGTGACAAATTCCCGCATCCGCCTCAAGGTAAGCATGTTGCACAAATGTACCCTAAATTTATCCTTAACTATTGTACCTTTTCTTTTATGACATGGATGGAGAAATTTGTCTGTACATGCAGATAAGTACTATCTAGTGGACTCGGGCTACCCCAATCAACTGGGTTATCTGGCACCATACAAGGGAACCAAGTACCATCTACAAGAGTTTCGACTTGGAACAATGGCAAGAGGTATGAAAGAGACTTTTAACTATGCTCATTCTTCGCTTCGGAATGTGGTAGAGAGGTCTTTTGGAGTATTCAAGCAGAAGTGGAGGATGATGTATGGCATTCCAAGTTTTCCACTTCCAAAGCAAACCAAAATTATCGTAGCTTGCATGGCCCTTCACAATTTCATTAGAGAACATCATTACGACGATGAGGACTTCCACCAAGCGGAGCTCGATGAGTACATCCAATAGGGCCTTATCTCCGACGACTCCAATTATTTTACCGATGGTCAAGATGACGAGACGCGTAGTGATGAGACCATGAATGGTTTTCGTGATCGGATAGCAGCAGCTCTATACAACAACTACTAATTTAGGTATGAACATGTACTGGCTTCATTACAAGTTGTTTCATCTCCTGAATATGATTTATAGTAATCAGCATATATACCTAGGTATATCACCAGTATGTGTTGTTCTCAAATTTATCTAAAGTCTGTTATACAATTATAGTGTTTGAATTGGCTGAACTTTTGTTGTTCCTGACTCAAACCTCCTATTGGGCTCGTGTGTGACCTTTGCATTTTTAGCTCCAATTTTTGTGCTCAGTATGAACTTGTATTAGTTCCAGTGCTGTATGCTTGCATATCCTTTTACAGTCGGTCATTCTGTTTACGACCCAGATTCATAATTTGACTTACTTTTTTATTTGTAATTATAATTGTATACTTCAGTTTCTGTTGACTGCTACATTTTTCTTCTTTTTACAGTATATATAATTGCAGCTTTTTCGCATACTTCCATAGAGTGCTTACATTTTACTTATTGCGGTGCTTATGCTTGTTGATTAGGTCCAACTTGCAATACAACATATGCGACAGATTGTCAAGAGGAAAGCTAATTTTGACATCATGGATCTTGATACCATTCAGGTTTGATATATCTTTGTATAGAGTTATTTACTTGTATTAAATGTTGATATTGTCAAGTTATGAGCAAGATTAGGTGATCTTTAAGCATCAAAACCTTAACTTTAACTTTCCTAGATTATTATCACAAAACCTTAACATTTGGGTCTGTCTGTTTCACTTTTTTCTTTATTCAAACTTGCTACACCTAAGTTTTACCTTTGTTGATTTTCTGCTCTTTCTCAAATAATGTGAGTTGCTATTAGCTGCTAGGAGATTTCCCAAATCCCAATTCATCTTGTTGTTGACTTTAACAGTACAATATTTCCTACAATGCTAGGTTGGCAACTTGGCATCATATACATATGCTTTCTTCAATTCTCCCCTTGTTTTCTTCCCACCTTGACTTAAACAAGGGACTTGTGCAAGCCTTTTCTCCTTTTTGCACTAACTGCCTAGTAAACTATGCTGCAACAGATCATTGGAAACTTGTAGGTTGTTCAAGTTTGAGGAATGGGATGGTGATGGATCATCCGATCTTGCTCATGTACAGATGTGTGTTGGATCTTCTCAGCTTTTGAGGCAGAAGAACAATTTGTTGTTGTCATTTCCCTATTTCTGGACCGTGGACTTGTATCAGTTGTCTTATATTTTGATACAAGTGACTGGGAAAGTAGCTGTGTCATGGTGGCTGTGTCTTATATTTTGATACAAGTGAGTGCGAAAGTAGCTGTGTCAGCAGCCAAGCGGTATTATTTTGGTTTTTGCACATGAGTTCACTGCAGGAAATGTGCGTACTTCCGACGGCCCCGTTAACTTCCGACGGCTGCACTGCAGGCCGTAGGAGGTATATACTACTTCCGACGGCACTGTGTAGCCGTCGGAAGTTACAGTAGTTTCCGACGGCTCCTTCAGCGGCCGTCGGAAATAACAGTAACTTCCGACGGCCGGGGCTGAGCCGTCGGAAGTAGGCCAATTCCGGATAACGCCGTTACTCGTTCGGCCAAACCCTAGCTGTACACGCGCCGCGCCTCGCCTCTCCTCTCGCGCGCCCCGCGCCCAGCCGCCGCACCCTGCCGCCCGCCGCCCGCCGCTCCTCCCCGCCGCCCCGCCCATCTGCCGCTCCTCCCCGGCGCCCGCCGCTCCTCCCCGCCGCCTGCCGCCCTCCGCACCCTGCCGCCCGCCGCTCCTCCCCGCCGCCCCGCCCCTCGGCCACTCCTCCCCGCCGCCCGCCGCTCCTCCACGCCGGCCGGCCGCCGCTCCTCCCCGCCGCCCGCCGCTCCTCCCCGCCGCCCCGCCCCTCGGCCTCTCCTCCCCGCCGCCCGCCGCTCCTTCCCGCCTCCCCGCCCCTCGCTCCTCCCCGCCGCCCCGCCCCTCGGCCGCTCCTCCCCGCCGCCCGCCGCTCCTCCACGCCGGCCGCCCACCGCTCCTCCACGCCGCCCGCCGCTCCTCCCCGCTGCCCCGCCCCTCGGCCTCTCCTCCCCGCCGCCCGCCGCTCCTCCCCGCCGCCCCGCCCCTCGGCCGCTCCTCCCCGCCGCCCGCCGCTCCTCCCCGCCGCTCCTCTGCCGCTCCTCCCCGCCGCCCCGCCCCTCTGCCGGTCCTCCCCGCCGCCCCGCCCCTCTGCCGCGCCTCCCCGCCGTGCTTCTCCCCGCCGGCCCGCCCCTAGCTCTGCCGCTCCTCCCCGCTGCGCTTCTCCCCGCCGCCGGCCGCCCTCCGCTCCTCGTCGCCGCCCCGCGCCCTCCGGTCGTCCCCGCCGCCCCGCCGCCCCGCGCCCCTGCCGCCCGCTGCCCTCCGGTCGTCCCCGCCGCCCCGCGCCCCTGCCGCTCGACCCCGCCAGCCCTGCCTCTCGACCCCGCCGCCCCTGCCGCTCGATCCCGCCGCGCGCCCCTGCCTCTCGACGCCGCCGCGCGCCCCTGCAGGTACCAGAAAATTGTTTTGCTTCAATTTTGGGTTGCTAATCATAAAAATGAGTGTTACTTCAATTGTTTTTATGTAGTTTTAAAGTTTATGTTTCTATTAGGTGCTTAGATATATTATATATGAACTTCCGAGGGCTATAAATGATTAGCGTATATAATTTGTTAACTTCGGACGGCTTGAGATGATTAGTTTATATAATATGTTAACTTCCGACGACCTTACGTGTTTAGATATATTTTACGTTAATTTCCGACGGCCATAGGTGACTAGAAGTATTCTATGTTGACTTTCGGCGACTTTAAATGATTAGCGTGTATAATATATTAATTTTTGACGGCTTACGACAATTAGTGTATACAATATGTTTAATTTGGATGATTAATGTAGTCTATGGAGAATCGTCGGTGGATGTACGAAGGTTGGGCTCAAGATGGAAAGCACACTAGTGAGTGGGTTAAGAAAACTAATGAATTTGTAAAGCAAGCGTTCGCTTTATCAAGTACCGGTCGAGATGTCAAGTGTCCATGCAACAAGTGTCGAAATTGCATCTGCCAAAGTGAGTTTGATTTGCAAATGCATATTTGTCGGCATGGATTTATGCCGAATTATGAGGTTTGGGTGCATCACGGCGAGGCAATTAGGAGAAATGCATCGGAAGTTCGACCTGATCATAGGGCGAATCATGATAGGATGCAGGAGATTGTTGACGATATACGACCGGATATATTTCACGAGGAACATGAGGAGATGGGTTCTGAATCTCAAGATCCACCTACTCCGGAGGTTGTAGAGTTTTTTAAGCTCCTCAAGGCTTCTGAAGAGCCATTGCATGAACACACAACAGTGACGGTTCTTGCTTTTGTGACTCGGCTTATGGCTATTAAGTCTAAATTTGCATTCTCAGTAAATTGCTACAAGGAGCTCTTGAAATTGATCAGTGATGTACTTCCAGCGAATCACAAGATGCCTAAGGATATGTACCAATCAAAGAAACTGCTCACTGGTCTCGGCATGGATTATCAAAAAATTGATGTTTGTGAAGATAATTGTATGTTGTTTTGGAGGGACACCGAAAAAGATAAAGTGTGCAAGTGCGGAAAATCGAGGTACATACAAGTAGTAAATGATGATGGTGATACAGTAACAACGGAGATAGCACGTAAGCAACTCCGTTATATGCCTCTCACACCACGTGTGAAACGGTTGTTCCTCTCAAGAAAGACAGCTCAACATATGAGATGGCACAAAGAAGGTCGTCGTGATAACCCTGGAACGATGACCCACCCGGCCGATAGTGATGCATGGAAGGCACTGGATGAATTTGACCCAACGTTTGCTAGTGACAATAGAAATGTCCGCATTGGGTTAGCAACAGATGGCTTCTCACCTTTTCATGTAAATGCATCAACTTATTCTTGTTGGCCCGTATTTGCTCTACCGTACAACCTTCCACCTGCTCTTTGCATGAAGTACGATTTTACTTTCCTATGCCTCATAATTCCAGGTCCTGATCATCCTGGAACAAAACTCAATGTTATGTTGAGGCCCTTAATTGAAGAGTTGAAAAAGTTATGGGATGGAGTTCCAGCATATGACTTTTACAAAGAGCAGAAATTCAATCTTCGAGTTGCATATTTGTGGTCGATCCATGATTTAATGGCTCGAAGTATCTTTGCTGGTTGGAGTTGTCATGGAATTTTGACATGTCCTATATGTGGTAAGGACACAGATTGTTTCCGTCTTAAATTTGGAGGAAAGATTTGTTACTTCGATTGTCATCGACGTTTCTTGCCAGCGAATCATCAGTTTAGGGCCCAGAAGAATGCTTTCAAGAAAGACACTATTGTCACAAAGGGGCCGCCGAAGCGTCTTAGCGGTATTGAAATTGCCGCTATGCTGGATGATTTGAAATTAAATAAAGATCGTGATGGTTATGAAGGTTTTGGAACTGAACATAATTGGACTCACATCTGTGGATTGTGGGAGCTTTCTTATGTCAAGGCCTTGCTTTTGATGCACAACATTGATGTCATGCATCAAGAACGTAATGTTGGTGAAAGTATTATAAGCACATGTATGGACTTCGCTGACAAAACGAAAGATAATTTGAAGGCCAGAAAGGATTTAGCAGAAATATGTGACCGACCAAGTCTGCATCTGACAGAAAGTGGTGGTAAGCCACGTGCTTCTTTTTGTTTGAAGCCTAAACAGAAGAAAGACGTTATGAGGTGGTTGAAAAATTTAAAATTTCCCGATGGTTATGCTGCGGGATTCAGGAGAGCAGTGAATGTGAAGACAGGAAAATTAAATGGTTTAAAAAGTCATGATTATCATATAATCATGGAAAGACTTCTTCCTGTAATGTTCCGTGGGTATTTGAATGATGATGTGTGGAAAGCTTTAGCTGAGCTAAGCTTTTTTTATAGACAACTTTGTGCTAAAGAAATTACAAAAGAGATGATGGAGAAGTTGGAGAAAGAGATCCCGATACTTCTATGTAAGTTGGAAAAAAAATTTCCTCCTGGTTTCTTTAATCCAATGCAACATTTACTTGTCCATCTTCCGTATGAAGCTAAGATTGGGGGCCCTGTGCAATATAGATGGATGTATCATATTGAAAGGACATTAAAAAGGCTTTGTGCAATGGTTGGAAATAAAGGGAGAGTTGAGGGGTGCATTGCCGAAGAATTTAAGTACAAGGAGATAGCATCGTTCACAAGTGTATATTTTGCCGAGGAACATAATGTTAATGCACCAACGATGCGGTACCATGTAAATGAAGGTCGTCCCTGTTCAAATCTGGGAATTTTTCAAAATAAAGGCACGACCGTTGGTGCATCTACATCATATGATTTGTCTGAAACAAAGCGAAAGGCTGCTTTACACTACATGTATGCCAATATGCCGGAGATGCATCAATATTTCAAGTAAGAGTTAGTTGCCTATTTAGTTACTCATCTTATTTGTAGATTTTGCTTTACACTCACTATTTTGCTTTATCAGGATTTTTGATGATTTTATTTGGCCTTCCAAGCGTAAACGAACCACACAACAAATTGAAGCATCACGACGAAAGGGATTCAATGGAAAACCTAATTTCCTCACTTGGTTCCGTGAACATGTAAACACCGATAACACTCCGTATTAGTATGTCACATTTTGGTTATTTTATTAATATTTTTGTTGGCAGTGCGAACAAAATAATGTACACGAGGATTTAAGACAACTATCTTACGGAATAGTGTCTGCCCGAAGCTATGGTCGATATGATGTCAATGGATTTCGTTTCCGTTCTACCAAATTTGAAGCTGATCATCCTCTAGCAGCCACATCAAATGTTGGGGTTCTCGCTAGAACTATGGACACAACTTATTATGGAATCATTAATGACATACTTGAGTTTGACTTTGCTGGTAACAAAAATCTCAAAGTAATATTTTTTGATTGTGATTGGTTTCATCCCAACACTGGTACAAGGGAGAACCGATTTGGTATGGTGGAAGTCAAGCATAGGGAACGATTACGTGGCTATGATACTTTTGTTCTTGCCCATCAAGTTGATCAAGTGTATTATGTGAAGTATCCATGTCCAATTTTTGAAGCTTGGTGGGTAGTATTCAGAGTGAAATCTCATCAACTACTTGTCCCTAGTGCTGCCGATTATCATGAAACTGAGTTAGGGGAGGGGGTTGATCAAATTTATCAAGATGATGAACTACCAAGCTTCTTTAATGTCGAGACAGAGATCTTGCAAGACTCTTTAGTTGCAGATCGTGATGATGTCGTAGTCACGATGAAAAGGAAACGAGTGTCAAGAAAGAAAAAAGTTACATGGCGTCCTTTGAGAAGAAGAAAGCCACATGATCCTGATTATGAATATGATTAATGTATTTATCTTGTACTTAATTTTATATTTTATATGTTTATTATCATGTATTAATATTAAGGTACTAACTTCTTTGTCTTGATTTTGTTGAACAGGATGTCATCAAGAAAGATCAAGAATATTGCAAAAGCTTTTTTGAGAACTGCAAGTGGGTCAAAGAAGGCGACATATGAAGAAACCTTATTTCAAGGTAGTACTTCAAGCTCAAGTCGGCGCAAACAGTTAATGCAACAATTAACACAAGATCAGCCAGGTCGCATTGTTTGTTTCCAAAGAGCTGAGGTATAAATTCTAAATTACTGCAAACGTAGTTATATATAATAAATTAAATATTTCTTACTATTTTGCAGAATGAGGAGGAAGAGAGTGAGGAAGTGGAAATGGAAGAAGAACAGGGACAAGAAGAGGAAGGGGGAGAAGAAGATGAAAGGGGAGGGGGACAGGGACAAGGAGAGGGAGGGGGACAAGAAGAGGAAAGAGGAGGGGGACAAGGAGAGGAAAATAACCTTAACGAGCAGTTTGTTGAGGGAGCAGGAGATGGGGAGGAAGAAGTGGTTGGGGGAAGAGCACCTCGGAAGAGGCATTGGAACATTCCTCCAAAAGTACCAGCTCAAGCTAACGATAGAACTACAATCCAACCAATTGGTGACAGGTAAGTGTATTTTGTCTTCATTGAAACTTCTTATTTACTATAATTTCTAAATTATATTATTTTCTTGTAGGACTTGGCGTGATCTGGAATTTGATGGAACGGGTCACCGTACACAGGTCAACTCTATTATAGGTAGTCTGCAACGACTGCATTGGCCTGGGATGGTGACTTTGCCTGATGGACGGCGTAGACCTGCTACAGCATGGGAACACTATCGTCTTCATCGAGTTGTTGTTGAACCCGATCCTGAAAGAATAGTGATGCCTATTACTCAGGACGCTCAAGGAGCAGTGATTGCAGACTTTTAGGTATTATTCTTCTCCACAATAGGATATGTCATCAAATAAGATGTTTTGTATGCTTATCTGTTTTTTTTTATTTCAGGCTCGTCTAAAGCTGGCAAACAATGCCAATGTCGAACACACTAAGAGAGTCTTTCACAACTGTGCTGTGGATGTTATGAGGGATACAATGTCCTATCTAAGAATTCAGGCCAATAATGAATATCTTTGGAATTCTGAAAGAAAACGACCAGAATCAAAGCGAGCATCGGGTGAAATTTACCTGACTGAGGAACAATATCATCAGGTACAATATTTTGTATGTTTTTATGATGTTATTATGTGATCACTTAATTGAAAAGTGAAATCTTTGTTGTAGACGACAATTCCATCGTGGATGCAAACTCGTGAAGAGGGTTGGTATGGTTTGTGCCATTGGTGGGCTTCAGAGGAGTTCAAGTCAATTTCCATTAGAAACAGGAGATGTCGTGGAAAAAAAGTGTTGCACACCTACGGCGGCGATGGGCATATCCGTTTGGCGAAACGTATTGTAAGATTTCTTAACTGTATTTCTATGTAGAAAACTTGTTCAAACAAATAATTCTAACTTATAACTACAGGAACACAACACTGGTGTTGAGCCGAGTCCTGTCGAAGTTTTTGTTGCCGGTCACAAGGGCTCAAATCCGAGCAATCCTGATTTATTGTGTTCTCAGACAGCTTCAGATCGTCTGGTGAGATCTATGTACTCTTCATTGAATTGCACTAGTTTTTTTCCTCTAATTCAATGATATATTTTGTGTGTAGATGGCTTATGGTCAAGAAATGGTCAATCGATATGGAGATAATTGTAATTGGAAAGAACAACCAATTGATCAAGAGGTTGTTTATGCTATTGGAGGTGGAAAAGCTCATGGACGGTAAGACTCTAACATACCTACTAAGCAAAGGATGATTATTGTAAACAACTTCACCCTCTTATTGTGTTGTAGGTACGGCATGTTAAATGGAGTCATTGACTCGAGCCAGGTCAGAGGTGCACGATCATCGCGGACATCCAGCAGTACGTCTCGTCGGGCCTCCGAGCGAGACTTGGAGTTTGATCGGCTGCAGGAAGCACTAAGATAGCAACAACTTTATGCAGAGAGTCAGAGACAATATCAAGCAACTCAAAATGAGTATTATGCAACTATGCTGAAACAACAACAGGAGTTCCTTCAAGTAAGTGTCAAGTGTAATTTCTTTATATTTTCATGATATTTTTCTATAAGAGCAATACTCAGTCCTACATTGAACTATTTGGCACATAGAACTTAATTAATACAAAAAGGACGATGGTTCTGACCAGACAACAAAAAAGAGCAAGTCCTACTAGATTTAATTCAGTCAGCAAAGCCAAAATGATGGAGCAGCTCATAAAGTACAAGTTGAGAAAGAACAATACTTGGTGGATATCAAAATCATTGTAGTTCTTTAGCTCCACTGGTACATGATGCAAAAGACCCATGTCAGTTGGAAAGATGACCTACCTGATCTTCAACTATTATTTGTTAGCATGGTCTATATTAGGCAGGGTTCTTGCTATCTTTGGCAAGCCCTTTTGGGTTTAGGGAGGTGCGGCAGCACATGCATGTTGCCTTGTGCGCCCACTCCTTGTTTTGGTTAGTTGGTTAAATTAGGCAAGGATCTCCCCTGATAGGATTGTTTTCCTATTCCCGTGGACACCCTCGCCTATATGTACTCGAGCCTTTGCTAAAAAAAGTGCTTACAGAAGCATCTAAATTCTGAAGTATGGAAGAACCAACAAATTTAATTGGTATGAGTAGCAATATAAACACTTACTCACTGCACATGCTCCAGTGATACTTCAAATGTGTCCTGTTAGCATGCAGAGCCTGCTGCACTTCTGGAAGGTTGATATATTGATTTTTATTGGCAGCAAATAGCACAACAGTAAGGATTACCTGCACCTTCATTTGAAATGCCACCGCTGCCACCTCCACCTCCACCACCACAGTTTGTTTGGCCTGCTTGGCCCCCTTCGGTATGAAATTTGACTTTAAGTACTTACTTTTATTTGATTGATACATTTAACAATTTTATTTGTGGTTTATAGGTGGTGAACACTCCTCCGGCAAGTATCCAAGCTCCTGGAGATGCAAATCAACTTGGAGAACAAATTGCAGCTCAACTTTTTGCAAGTCCAGGAACAGATGGTAGTTGCCACAACTCAAATCATCCAAGTGATCATATCCTGTAGTTTAGTTAAATTTTTATATCTTGTTCAAATTGAGATGGATGATGGATTGTGACTCTAAATTGTGGTTGGACTTTTTAACTTTGTTTGTGGAATGTGACTTTATTTCATTGTTGGAATATTGAACTATTCTGTAATGAAGTTGGAAATGATACAGCAGCCAGGGAGGGAGGCAGGTTACAGGTTAGGTGAAGACAACTTCCGACGGCCAGCAGCGAGCCGTCGGAAGTAAAGGCTCCAACCGGTCCAGCCCACAGCCAGTAACTTCCGACGGCCAGAAAGGAGCCGTCGGAAGTAAGGCCTATTTCCGACGGCTAGATACGAGCCGTCGGAAATACGCGAGACGCCGTCAAGGCAGCCGTTTGAAGGATTGTGGGTCCCACTTTCGATTACTTCCGACGGCTTAAAGCTAGAGCCGTCGGAAGTTATTATTTCCGACGACTGCCGTCGGAAGTAACCTTTAACTCCGACGAGTATTTTCCGTCGGCTTTCTTCCGACGGTTTCCGGTCTAAGCCGTCGGAATTAGGCTATTTCCGACGGCTTTGGCCATTTTTCCGACGGGTTTGGCCGTAGGAAGCTGGCCGTTTTGCTGTAGTGGTTGTTGTCTGTTATAAGCTACAAGTGTCTTATATTCATTTGCATGAGAGTGCTACAAATGCATGTGCTGCCTTCTGCCCTTTTGGTTTTGTGCAATGGCTGTGCAATTCACAGCATAGGAATCTTGTGCAGCTAGGGACATGCATCAATGTGATAAGGGGGGTAAAATGGTAAACATACTCATATTAGAGGGCTGTAACGAACACCCCTCTAAATATTAGAGATCTAAAATGTTTAGACCTCTAATTTAAAGGGCAGTTTTTTAGACCCCTCTAAGGGGAACCGAACACACCCTAAATTTGAATTTGCTTCCGGGACGCGGCGCCCCGTGCTCGACGGGCGGCGGCGTGGCGAAGCGCTGCTTGGCATGCATAGGCGCTGGTGATGGGCATGAAGGCAAAATGATCTTTTCGCACGCATCTTAGAACCTTGATGGCTGGAAATAGACGGTAGTGTCAAATTGGGAATCAATTTTAGACCTAGTGTCAAATAGGGACGATTTAGTTTTCAGTGGCCAAGGAAGGAATAAGTAACTTTACCAGTGTCAAATGAGGAATTTTCTTAACATTGTTTGGCATCAAGAAATCAAGACAGCAACCGTGATAATGCTCCAATTCAATCAAGTTGTACCTAATGATGAGTTTCTTCTTTATTTATGTATAACTAGCAACTATGCTTTGCGTCAAAGACCCTGTAGGTTGTAAATACTGTGTAACGCACCACTGGCCGGCCTTTGCTGCTGTTGTGTCGTCGACGCATGAGCTCAAATCCTGAACGAAGACAGAGTAGCATCAGTGTGAACCGAAGAAGAATTGCATGGGACCCAGGAATAGGGAAGCGCAGGCGCGCGGATCGTAGCTGATCTTTTTCTGCAATAGGTTTTCTTCGATACGGTTTATTGTGTTTTCATGCTCTCATTATATTCGAGTCCGTTTAGTTTAGCATTTCCAAAGATCCTCGAGTCTGATCAACACCCTCGCCTCCCGAATTGTTGGTGCCACGAGCAAGATGTCATCATCGGCATAATGCTGCAATGGTGTCTGATACTGATATATAGTGGGAAGAAGACCGCTTGGCTGCAGAACCCCATCCGCATTGGTGTTGACGAACAGCCTATTTAGCATGTCCATGATAATAACGAAGAGCATCGGCGAGAGAGGATCCCCAGGCGCAGGCCGCGTAGATGATCGATGGGAGGACCAAGCCGCTGCCCATTCTACAGTACAGGAATCGAGGCCGTAGAAAGCAGAAGTGAGATCCAAGCACACCATCTGTCCCCAAAACCCCCTGCAGGATATCCGACAGGAACTAACTCGTGTTTTACAAGCAGTTTTATGCTGACTTCGTGTCAATTTTAGCTGACATGTCAATTTTTTTTAATATGATGGACGGCGTCCATGGGCATGTCATGTTTTTCTTCTAATATGATGGATCATACGTCCATGGACCATGGGCGGCCTCAGCTCCAACCTGCTGGTGATGGGCTAGGGCAAAATCAGAGCCCTGATCGATCCCTCTACTGTTACGTGGGACCATTAAAATAGGATCAGGATACAAGCGCCTGTCTATTTTAGCTTTGGGTTCATCAAAGCTAAACTGTACATCACGGGCTTTTAAGTTCGATTCATATAAATGTGAACTGGTTGCTGCACCTTATATGATTGAGGAACGGAGATACTGTCAAATACTAGAGAAGTTAATTTGTTCGAAATGACATGTTTACAGCTAGAAAGGCAGGCCACATTATCTTCAACACAAACAACAAGAGAACTATAGATAAAATACCAGCATCCTAGTCCTACCTAGAATTTTAATTTAGTTCACTCAACCTGTGCCAGTTCACCAGTCTTACCTAGAGTTCAGATCAAGCTCCCCAGACCTGCGCCAGTTCCCTTGCCCATCTGAGTTCCCATTCTCGGGTTCATTCTCATCATTGAGGAAATCCTCAGATGGATCTTCATCATCCCGCTGAGCACTTTCCCACCCATCATCACCCTGTTCTTGTTCCATGCCATGAGTAGGGCCACCGTCCCCTTGTGAAGCCACAGCACTGGCTCGAATAGGACCATGATTCATCATCTCAGAGTGCGCTTGGGCCTCAGCCCGTGCATGCTCCATTGCCATACGCATCTTAGCTTCGGCAGCCTCGCGACCAGCTTTCTCCCTCGACTCCATCTCCGCTCTCAGTCCCAGCATAGCCTGTTTTTCCTCCTGTAACAAGGCTTGCTCCAGCATCAGCCGTTCCTCCGATCTGAACTCACCAATGGCCCTCTTCTTGGTCATTATGTTGTATGCCAAAACTTGCTTCTCAAAAGTAGTTGTGAACTCAGCAATCTTAACCAGAATGTTATGGTCCCATTGCTGCAGGCGAGAAGGAATCTGGCCAGTTGCATCGCTGTCAAGGATTCTGTCATCTTCTTCAGCCTCATAGTCAGCAACAACATGGTAAGGCAATAACCTAATTTGATAGAATCAGAATAGATTATATAAGATAACATGTTGAAGTTATTAATGCATAAAGAGATACTATAATTTAGAAAGTCTATAGATATTAACAACACACCTCAATCTAATCAGTTCCAACTGAATACATTTATGTAAATAGGTGGAATTATCTATATTTGGCCTTCAGCATCGAATGTTTTATGAGGTGAGCGGGGCACACCTTATTTTATATGAAGGATTCCACTACAGAAATTTAGCAGTAATTAAATGATAATACATTAAGTCTAGAAAATGTGCAGTACTTCTTTTATGATTGCTAAGCTATTTCAGGAGATGCCCTTTTAATCTATACATATTTGCATAAATGTCTAATCTTCTGGTATATTGAAAATGATTGCATTTGTAATTTCCAATACAGTGTTTGAAATCATGTGGCACTGAAACTGACAACGCAGTCATGTGGAAGATATGATACAAGAGCCTCTAAACAAGGTTAATGTGTAGGATGCCAGATCATTTTTCTCAACAATGCTATTAAAGTAACAATTACTATACTTCATACACTGCCCACAATTGAATACTTTATACAGTTACCTATATCTTGTAATAATCAAAGCTCAAAAGTTTGTGCATTTTCATCAAATAATAGGAGTTCTCAGATACTAAAATCGTAGCAGAGCATTCAGTGCAAGAAAAATGGCATGGTGCTGTGTACATGCCATTGTGCCCTGTCTTACAAGCTATGAGAAATTGTCTGTTACTCTCCAAGATTCTACATTCTGCGGTACATCAGTTACACTCATGTAGTCATATTACATGTTAGAAGCATCTCTCACATGCATGATAGCATATGTGCATAAATATAAAAGAGCCAAAAGACTAAAAGATACTTGGCACCAATTTGCAGCTTATACAGACCTTTTTCCCATATTAAATTATTACTGGAACAGTAAATCATTATTCAAACTACATTCCGTTACTAATTTAACATATGCCCTGAAAAGACCACACAAGCTTCACAATATAACATATCCAGGGCAAGGTAACATGGTTTATGGAAAGACCTGATCCAAGATAAAGTTTTACTGTAGGCTATGATTCCAACACTATACACCAAGGACACTGAATTATTTCTCCGGGAGGAAATGCAGCTGATTGATTTAAATTACAGGAAGATTTAAATTTGCTCAGAAGCAACCAGGAGCAAACTGACAGATGGTCTTACATTTGGGGATCCAACGAGTTCTATAAAGTCAGTGTCAGTTCAATTGTACCTCCCCAGTCGGTATTATGGAGCTAGAAAAGCAAGTGTATTCCTCATCTTAAGTTCTTCATGTTGCTGCTTCTAAATGACAGGCCAAACACAGAAATATCATGAGAAGGAGAAACACTTACTTGCAATCAGGCTATTACTGTGTGTTATGTTCAGATAATGTGGAAGAAACGATGGAACATCTCTTTTTTGGCTGCTCTACTAGTACATCCTATGGTATTCCATTGGTTTGCGATGAAACCTGGAGCTAAATTTGACTGACATGCTACTGGAGGCCAAAAGATCCTTCCAAAATAGTTTCTTCATGGAAATCTACACCATTGCACTTGGGGCATTTTCGAAGCTAAGAAATAACTTCATTTTTCAAGGGAAACGACCGAGCTCTTGGAAGCAAGTTTTGAAGCACGACATTATCCTGAATGTACCCAGGATAAAATCTGATCTTCATCCAGTGTATTTTTATGCATACAAAACTTATAATCTGGTGACCTTTTTCTTCTTGGAACGTAGCTCCCTCGGTGGCAATTATTTGCCTCAGGGTGTGTTGGGTTGTCGGTTCTGAGCTAGCTAGTTGGGTTGTGTAGTGTTCTTTTTTTTGTGTTAGCTAGCACCTTGCTGGCTCTGAACTTTTCATATATCTTTCTAAAATGATCTCGCTGGGGGGATTCTTCCCCACAGTTTTTGGGTCAAAAAAAAAGATAACAGAAGAGAATACAAACAAAATGAACCATAAAGAAATAATTTTCTCCGAAAAGAGAAAAAGACAAAATAATTATTTACTAGAAGATACCAGTAATACTACTGTTGTCATTGAATCACATAAAAAATGCTTAGCTGCATACACCAAGAGACAACATTGTGTTTGGGTTCACGCAAACTCGAACAAAAGAACAAGACCAATGCGTACAATGTCATTGGTATAAACACAAAATATAATACAATAATATTTACAAAGTAACAGCGGAACACATTACAAATGAGACTACTGTGTATATATCAATATTTTGATCAAATTAACAGCATAAACTAATTCTTTACATATCTGGATTCATATCACTGCTGACTGACTGACTGAGAACAGTGTGTTCTATTGATTCATGACCCTATAGAATATCAATGTTTATACCCATATGATGTTTTACATTGTATGTTCACAGTCATATGACTCAGTGGCGGAGCTAGGATTCAAGTTTTGGGGGCGGGGGGGGGGGGGGGGGGGGGGGGGGGATTTCATCATGATCTCAAAAGGTACGTAACTCAAGTGCTATATTATGTAAAGCTAAATAAATTAACTACACTTAAATGTACAATTAGTGTGAGAAAGCAATAAATATGTCAAGGTCTCGAGAACAATCGGCAGAATTGCGAGTAGGCATACTAGCTAGCTTGCATACAAGATCCAGTTAGTGAGGTAGCTGAGAGCAAGTGGGGGGCATTTCGAGAAGAAGAAAAAAAAGACGAGTCTACATTCAAACAGCCAAAGTGTCAAACCAGTGAGCAAAAAAAGTTCTGGTGCCACAAGCCGTAATAAAACTTCTGTTCTGACACTCAAGTACAGAAATTTGCTAAAAAGTAGAACAATAACAATACAATCTAACAATGAAAAACAGGTAATCAACAATCATAGTGAGTGCACCCTCTTATTATGGACAGGGAGTAAAATGGCAGAAGTGACCCTGAACATTGGTAATGTCAAAAGTCAAGTACAATAAAACAAAAGGATTCCATTTGGTCGAGTTTTGTATGTAATAAAAGTACCAACGGCTAAACATAACAAACAAATGAAGCATAGCAACACGGAATACAGAATACAGAGATGTAACAAACAATAGTAATTAATTTAACTGCTTGTAATGGTCCAAGTTACAAACTTATGTTCTAAAATCCTGCTTTGGAAGAAAAAATGATTTGGATAAAATTCCTATAATAACTTTTTAAACTTTTATGCAAAGTGGTTCTCTGTAGTATGGAGATGCACTTCCCAAACCTGATCTTGAATGGAATTGTATTTTTCTACCAAACAAATTTATTTGCAGAAAGGAGAATTCATGTGACATTAAAACAACATGCAGGATAATTAAATTGCTATAGGGCAGCCATAGTCAACTGGCATTCATCTAAGGATACGGAGTGCGCACTCCTACATTTGTAGAGTTCAGTAGTTCCCAGATGGTTACACCTGAATACTGACATAGCGACATCAATATCATACAACATCAGAACAGATGAGCAAAACTGGACACATACTAGCGAATACAAGACTCAATTTTTCTTTTCCCAAGATATATGTTGTAATGATGTTATAATCGAATGCTTACCTCTTATAGATTTGGATGGCCTAGTTGCAGCATATAATGCAGTGCTAGACTTACAAATCGATACAGCCCACAAAGGCTAAACAGAAGAGGCAGTCTAGAAGTATTCAATAGGCAACAGCAAAAAAGGATAATACATCAATAAAAACTAATCAGATTCCGGAATGTCATCAATAAGCACCCAAAATTTTGCATCGACTGGACCAAACAAATATGTCCAGCACTAAAAGTTTTCATCAATTCGCATTATATTAGACAATAACTAATTTTTCACACGCTCGCAAACCTCAATTGCCGCTTTCCAAACCTAGGGATCTCCAAATCCGTGCCTAACCCACAATTTCCACCACCTCCCCTAGGTCACAGACCCGCAAATCAAGCGAAGCACCTCATCGATTCAGATTCGGACATTGCAGATCGAGATTCGGATACCACACCTGAATAGGAAAGTAGAAAGATTTGGCGCGAATGCGGCGGTGGCGCACCTGTTGACGGCGTCCTCGATGGACTGGAAGGGGGTCTTGATGTCCGGGTTGCAGACCCGCATGGCGTCCTGCAGAGCCATCTCCATCTCGGGGCTCCGGACCCTGGCCGCCTGCGCCTGCGCCTGCGCCTGAGCCTGCGCCGCCGCGGCCTGCTGCTGCTGGTGGTGGTGGTGCTGGTGCGGTGACGCCTGCTGCGCCGCCCCATGCGACGGCGACTGAGACGGCCCCTGCGAGTGGGGCGGCTGGGGCTGCGGCTGCGGCTGCTGCTGTTGCTGGGGCTGGTGGAAGCGGAGCGGGCCGAGGGGGCGGAGGTGGGCGTCGATGTTGGAGGGGAAGCGGGACATGGCCTGCTGCGACAGCTGCTGCGGGTGGGGCTGCACCTGCGCCTGCGCCTGCTGCTGCATCAGGAAGAGCTGGCGCTGGAGCTGCTGGTGCTGCGCGGCGACGGCGGCGGCCGCGGCGGTGGAGGTGGAGGGCGGAGGGGCGGGGTTGCCTCCGTCGTCCATGGTGATGGCGGAGAAGCAGGACGGGACGAGGGGAGGACGCTGCACGGAGGGAGTGAGTGAGATTCGGGGGGAGGAGTAACCGCTGAGGTCAGGGAACGCAGCCGAGTCACACCCAGCCTTTCGGCGAACCAGTAAGTTTCAAAGAATTTGACATTTCCGAAAAAAACATTTTCGGTTTATGCAGAGCTTTTTGTTATAAACATACGGCAACTTTATAAAATATCATTACATAAACTATTACAAGCTTTTCCAAAGGCTAAAAGAAAATATTACATTTTAGGCATCTAGCGGAGCGGATTTTCATTCAAATCACATGCAGTCGTCTGGGTATGCTAGCCTAGTATAGAGAATCTTATTGATATTCCACTTCATCTCTGGTTTTCAGAAATACAGGTGGAGGACATTAGGGTCTTAAAAGGAATACGATGAGTACAACAAGAAAATTAAAATTATACTCCACGGGTTTTGAAAACAATGACATAGAGCCAAGATAAGGAAGTCTTACTCTAGTTTTGATGCTCAAATGCAAGTTATCATAAACATTATTACCTTAGCACCTAGTTACTAGATGTGATCACCACCAGCTCCTCAGAACAAATATCCAACAATCTCGAAAACCGCCATGTCAAAACCCATCCGACCACTCAAACCCAACCAATCAGGACCAGCCATCTAAGCCTCACTAATCATCATGAAGATCCAGGACACCTTATAACAAATGGGACAACTAATTACCTTAGAGCCATATAGACCTCTTGGTTATTGCGCAGTTGTGACTAAGTTATTGTCCATGATTCCGTCCTTCAAACCCAGAGCAGGTACAACACCAATTCACATATCAAACAACAAAACCAAATAAAAAACATGAAAAAACAACCATCCATCCATTTTGCTTAGAACCGCTAATCACCAAGTAACTAAAAAAGATTGACAACCCAAGTTCTCATTTTAGAGAAAAGGACAAAGACAAATAGCCCAACACCTCTCATATTTATTGATCTCATCGTTCACAACAGTGGAGCCCTTTCACAAACTATATGCATGGATGGAGGGATCCCTTTATGAATAAGCAATATGTGGATTAAACTTCATACCGTACGTGGGGTTCCTCTCATGGGCTTATGCATTTGTTATGGTCCTAGTGACCTGTTTAGGGATATGTATCCATTGTCTATATGGGCCATAACACAATATTTACCTCTTTTTAAAACCAAATAAGGAACATGCGATTCTATTTATTACCTTGACTGTTTGGGCATTTCACCCGTTGCAATTCCAGAAACACACTATGCTGCATCTTTTTGTTGGAATTTTCGGTGGTCAAAAGGGCCGAAAAATAAGAGGATAAAGAAAACGGGAAAAAGAGAGATAAGCCCGTACCGCACCTTGACCGGAGGCGCAACCAGCTCATGGTTGCGGCCCCAGATCGCCCAGCGCCATAATAAATAGTGGGGCCCGGTATTTTGGAATCTAGTTTAACCTAGCCAAAACCCTAGCCGTCCCACTACAGCCGCCCAATCCCTGGCGGCGCTGGAGCGACTTGAAGGCCGTCGCTTGCCCTCTGCTGCCGTCCCTAGTCATTGCCGGTGGAGGCCCGAAGGATGACGGTACCCGCCACGTTCTTCTACGACTACACCGGGAACGACTATGGGAGCGACTATGGCAGCACCTTCGTCGTCCCTCACACTAGCCATGGCTGGATCTGCATTAACCATTGCACTCGGTCTAGATCTAACTCTGTTCATGTTCTTTAGGTTGTGCTCATGTTGTTTTAGGTGCTAGATCCTGTTAAGTTGAGTACTAAGACACATTTTACTCCTACATTTGGTATCTTTCACCTAAGCACCTATCCGTGAGCCGTAAGAGCCTATAGATCTAGTCAAGTTTTAGATCTTGGTTGGTTTTAGTTCTCGGTTTCATTCTAAGTTCTCGGTTTTATTCATGTTTAGTATAGATCCTTTAGCACTAAGTGTAGATCTCACGTGAAAACATTAGATCCGAGAGTAAGAAAAAGAAAATGAGTAGAAATCACATGAGATCCGCAAGAAATCCCACCCGAAAAACCCTGGCATAAGAAACAAAAGAGAGAACCCCACGGCGGCGCCCGGTTTCCACTAAGTTGAAATGTACTACCGGGCATCGCGTGGCTGCGCGCCTTGAGGCCGCGCGGGGCGCATGGCTCCCGCGGCAGCAAAAAAACAAAGATATGGCAGCGAGACCGAACGAGCCGCGGAGGCGCGCTAGCTCCATGGCCGTCGTAAAGGTGCCGGAACCAGCTGCGCTGCTGTGGCCCGCACGGCCGCGCGTGGATGAGATGGCAGCGCATCAGCGGCCTAGAGCCAGGCGCTGACCGGTGGCATAAGCACGCGCACCAACCTCAAGACCGCACGGAGCTGCGCGCACTCACCCCACGTGCACGGGACATCCAGACCCACGGCGGTGGGGCTTCAGATCGGGCCACACATGCTCAGTGCCCTCAGGTGGTGGCGCTCTGGCGCACGGGCGGCGAAGTGGCGGCGTCGTAGCCAAGCAGTGCCACGGCAGCGCGCTCGCTCCATGGCGGCCACAAGGGCTGCCGGAACGGGCGGTGCCTGTTGAAGCTTAACCCTGTGATCGAGTCGGACTTGTAAATAGCTAGTTAGCTGTCTGGTTAGTCTGTTAGCGTATCCATCGCGAGCCTGACGCACGCTGAGTTCATGCGGGGATCGTGACCTTTTTTTCCGCTCGCTAGGAGCTCTGCTCGGCAGTACGTGAGTCGTGGGATGGCACGGCTGGTAGTGGCGTGCGTGCCGCGCATGTAGGCAGGATCACTGCCATGATTAGCTGTAAGTTTTCTATATAAAGCAATGAAATCAACACAGAAAAGCTGCCGCTTTCGCAGCACCAAAACACCTAGAGTTCATTGTGTTCTTGAGTGCTAGCTCCTGAGCTCGCCGGCGATCGGATTCCCGGCGAACTCCAACATTTGGTACCAGAGCGGTTACTTACCATTCCTCGGCAACCATGTCCAGCGCGTCAGCTCCGGCGGGAACAGGCGGACGTTCCCCATCCCCTCCACCACGACGGTGCCGTGTCTCTCCCTCTCCAGCTCCCCGCTGCGGACGCCAGTGCGGCGGCGAGGTCGTCATCGAGCGCATCAGGGAGAGAGGCGGCGGCTCCACCACCTACCCCATGCTCACGCGCACCAACTACCAGGAGTGGGCGCTCCTCATGCGCGTGAACATGCAGGCGCAGGGGCTCTGGCACACCGTCGAGCCGGAGGAGGGCGACATCATCGAGTATCGCGAGGACCGCCTCGCACTGGCCGCCATCCTCCGCGCCGTCCCATCTGAGATGCTCGGGTCCCTCGCGCGCAAGCGCACTGCGCGCTCTACCTGGGACACGGTGAAGACGGTGCGCGTCGGCGTTCAGCGCGTCCGGGACGCCCACGCCAAGCAGCTCTTGAAGGACTTCAATGACATCACCTTCAAGGACGGAGAGAGCGTCGACGATTTCTCACTGCGCATCGTCGGCCTTGCCAATCAGGTCCACACCCTCGGCTGGGACACCTCCGATGCCGACATCATCGCCAAGATGCTCCAGGTAGTGCCTGACCACTTGTCTCAGATTGCAATTGCCATCGAGACCTTTCTTGCGGTAGACACCCTCTCCGTCGAGGAAGTGGTGGGGCGGCTACGCCAAGTGGAGGAACGGCGCAAGAAGAAATTGGGGATGTCGCCAACACCACCGGCGGACCAGATCTACGACAAGCAGGGCAGACTCCTTCTCAGTGAGGAGGAGTGGCTCGCGAAGCTGAAGCTGCGCGGCGACGACGGCAGTGGCGGCTCCATCTCTGGCGGCAAGAAGTCCGGCAAGCCTCGGCGCGGTCGCGGCAGTGGCGGCGCCAGCGGTGGAGGAGGGGCGACTCGCGACCCCAACAAGCCTCCGAGCACCCCGTGCTTCAAGTGCAACAAGGTGGGCCATTGGGCCCGCTACTGCCCCAACAAGCCCAAGAAGGGTCAGGCCCATGTGGCCCAAGGTGAGGAAGATGAGCATTCTCTGTTGATGGCCCACGCCGTTGTCTCCCTCAACCCTTCCCCTGCATCGCCTGCATCGACCCCGGCGAGATCCATCCACGCCGTCACGCCTTCTTCGCCACCTCCCCGCCGCGTCAACATTCGCGAGGACCGCGTCTTTGCCCAGCTCGGCCCTCGTGCGGATCCGGAGCCCCATCGATGGGTTCTAGACACCGGGGCCACGAACCACATGACTGGGGAGCGGAGCGCCTTCTCCCAGCTCGACAACAGCGTCTGTGGCACGGTCCGTTTCGGTGACGGGTCTGTGGCGGAGATCGAGGGAAGTGGCACCATCATCTTCAGCTGCAAGAACGGAGAGCACCGAGCACTGACGGGGGTCTACTACCTTCCCCATCTCACAGCGAACATCATCTCCGTCGGGCAACTGGATGAGTCAGGGTGCCGGATCAACATCGAGGACGGCATCCTAAGAATCTTTGAGCAGGGCCACAAGCTGCTGGCCCGGGTCAAGCGCTCACCTTCGCGCCTCTACGTCCTCGACCTCAAGATTGGCCGACCTGTGTGCCTGTCGGCCAAGAGCGAAGAAGCGGCGTGGTGCTAGCATGCTCGATTTGGGCATCTGAGCTTCCAATTGCTGCGCCAGCTCGCCCGCCATGAGATGGTGCGCGGGCTGCCGACCCTGGAGCAGGTGGATCAGATGTGCGACACCTGCCTCGCCGGCTAGCAACGGCGAGCCCCCTTCCCCGAGCAGGCGCGTCGTCGCGCCGCGAACGCCATCGAGCTCGTCCATGGCGACATCTGTGGCCCGATCACGCCAACGACACCCAGCGGCAACCAGTACTTCCTTCTGTTGGTTGATGACATGAGCCATTACATGTGGCTCGTGTTGCTCCCCGGCAAGGATCACGCGGCGGCGGCGATCAAGAACTTCCATGCGGCCGTCGAGGTAGAGACTGGCCGCAAGCTGAAAACCCTGCGCACCGACCGTGGGGGGGAGTTCACCTCCGTCGACTTCGGGCGCTACTGCACAGAGCGTGGCATCCAGCGGCAGCTCACTGCCCCCTACTCTCCGCAACAGAACGGGGTGGTTGAGCGCCACAACCAGAGCGTGGTCACCATGGCGCGGTGCATGCTCAAGGCGAAGGACCTGCCCGGCTACTTCTAGGGGGAGGCCGTCACCACGGCGGTGTTCTGAACCGAGCTCCGATGCGCGCCCTCGATGGCAAGACCCCCTACGAAGCTTGGCATGGGGAGCGCCCTCCAGTCCACTACTTCCGCACGTTCGGCTGCATCGGGCATGTGAAGAACATGCGGCCACACCTAAAGAAGCTTGACGACCGCAGCTCGGTGATTATCTTCGTCGGGTACGAGAGCGGCTCCAAGGCATGGCGCTTCTACAATCCCTACACCGGGCGCGTCACCGTATCCCGTGACGTCATCTTCGACGAAGCGGGTCAGTGGAGGTGGAGCGACTCCGGCGGTGATGAGAACATCGACCCCGAGCCGTTCACCATCGAATACTCCATGGAGTATGAGCCAGTTGCAGGGGAGATGGAGCAGGAGGCACCGACACCAGGCATGCCCACGCCAGGCTCTGCCTCCGCGCCATCGCCGCCAGGACCTGCTCCCACGCCACCGATTCTAGGTTCTTCTTCAAACTTCGTCTCTCCTCCACCAGGCTACCTCGACGATCTGGATGCCGATCACGAGGACGACGCCCCACTTCATTTCCGCGCCCTCGACAGCATCCTCGGCAGCGCCTCCCCACCTAGACTGGCGTCCAGAACACTTGACGAAGAGCTGCACCTCTCCTCTGCCGAGGAGCCGGCCTCGTTCCGCGAGGCTGAGAAGGAGGCATGCTGGAGAGGCGCCATGCTGAAGGAGATGAAGTCGATCACCAACAACAGCACCTGGGAGCTCATCGACCTTCCACCAGGACACCGCCCAATCGGCCTCAAGTGGGTGTCCAAGGTGAAACACGACGAGAACGGCGACATCGTGTGAAACAAGGCGCGTCTCGTGGCAAAGGGCTACGTCCAGCGCGCCGGGATTGACTACGACGAGGTCTTCGCACCTGTGGCTCATATAGAGTCTGTTCGTCTGCTAATTGCGCTAGCAGCGAACCAGTGCTCTTGAAGTCCATCATATGGACGTCAAGAGCGCCTTCCTAAATGGCGATCTCAAGGAGGAAGTGTACGTCTCCCAGCCCGCTGGCTTCATCATCGACGGCGCTGAGCACAAGGTTTTGCGCCTCCGCAAGGTGCTCTACGGCCTGAAACAGGCGCCCAGGGCCTGGAATGCCAAGTTTGACACCGCCATGGCATCTCTTGGTTTCCAGAGGAGCAGCTCGGAGCACGGCGTGTACACGCGCACCAGGGGCGAGTCTCGGCTCATCATCAGCGTGTACGTCGACGACCTGGTAATCACCGGCTACGGCAACCAGGACATCTTGCTGTTCAAGGACGAAATGAAGAGCATCTTCAAGATGAGCGATCTCGGCTTGCTGTCCTACTACCTCGGCATCGAGGTGAGTCAGGGACCCTCCGGGATCAAGCTTTGTCAAGCAGCCTATGCCGAAAAGCTCCTGGAGCGCAACAGCCTGCTGGGCTGCAATCCAGCAGCAACACCCATGGAGCCTCGCCTCAAGATGGGGAGGGAGAGCTCCACACCGGAGGTCAACGCCCCGGAGTACAGGCGGATCATAGGAGGGCTCTGGTATTTGATCCACACAAGGCCGGACCTCGCCTTCTCTGTTGGCTTCCTCAGCAGGTTCATGGAGAAACCGTATGAGGAGCACCTGGTCACCGTGAAGTGAATACTTCGATATGTCGCTGGAACGCGTGACTACGGGCTGCACTACACACGAGGAGATGGCGAGCTAGCCAAGCTGATCGGCTATAGCGACGCCGACCTCGCTGGCAACATCGACCAGCGCAAGAGCACCACCGGCATCGTTTTCTTCCTCGGCAGCAACCCCATCACCTGGCAGTCCTCCAAGCAGAAGGTCGTGGTGCTCTCCTCGTGCGAGGCAGAGTACATCGCGGCGGCCAACGCAGCTTGCCAGGGCGTCTGGCTTGCTCGGCTGCTGGGCGACTTCACTGGCACAGAAGTTGCAGCGCCAGAGCTCAAGGTGGACAACATGTCCTCATCTCACTCAGTAAGAATCCCGTTTACCATGATCGCTCCACACACATAGACACTCGTTACCACTACATCAGGGAGTGCAACGACGGGAATCGCATTGTCATCGAGCACGTCTCCACGGAGAAGCAGCTCGCTGACATGCTCACCAAGGCACTTGGGCGCGTGCGCTTCCAGGAGCTGCGCGCACAGATCGGCGTCGGCAACACTGCAGGTGACTCGATCAAGGCTTAGGGGGGAGAAATGTTGAAGCTTAACCCTGTGATCGAGTCGGACTTGTAAATAGCTAGTTAGCTGTCTGGTTAGTCTGTTAGCATATCCATCGCGAACCTGACGCACGCTGAGTTCGTGCAGGGATCGTGTCCTTTTTTTCCGCTCGCTAGGAGCTCTGCTCAGCAGTACGTGAGTCGTGGGATGGCACGACTGGTAGTGGCGTGCGTGTCGCGCATGTAGGCAGGATCACTGCCATGATTAGCTGTAAGTTTTCTATATAAAGCAATGAAATCAACACAGAAAAGCTGCCGCTTTCGCAGCACCAAAACACCTAGAGTTCATTGTGTTCTTAAGTGCTAGCTCCTGAGCTCGCCGGCGATCGGATTCCTGGCGAACTCCAACAGCGCCGCCAAGACCAACAAGGTCGCGGCATGAGGAAGCCGTTGCGATGGCAGTCGGCGCCGGGTGGCCGGCCGTCCAGCGGGACGCCATGCATCAGAGACGCCGGTGGCTGCTGTGAGGAAGAGAGGGAAGGAAATGTTTTAGGGTTAGGGTTTGGTCCGCTGCTCACTCCTTATATATGTCCAAAATCCACTCCCAGCCATCCGATTGAGGGTTTTGAGAACGAACGGCTGAGATGAGGCAAGGGCTCATGGGGCTGGGGGGCACCGAGCTGGGCCGACATGCCGGCCTAGCCATTAACTGCCGGGCCCCAAGCCCAGGCGGGATGAGGGGAAGGGGGCACGCGGCTGGGCCTAAATGGCAGCCCAGCTATTGGTTTTTAGGCCGTGAGCCCAAGTGAGTTTTGACCCCTTTGTAATTCTCCCTTTTATTTAGTTTTAATCATTTCTGAGTTGGTTTTTCATTATTATTTCCTCATTAGCACTAAGTAAATTCTTTTGGAGGTTATTTATACTGTGAAAATTATGAGATGTTGTTCTGAGTAAATAGATCCAATGTGAAATTTATTTGGAATATTTTAGTTTATTTGGGCATTTATTTAAATGTCCATGAGATGCTTAGTTTTATTTTATTTTATTTTGCTTCTGCCCAACGGTGATGCAAAATTAAGCTTCCGCTATGCTAATTATGCTAAGTTATTTTATTTTGCTTCTGCCCAATGGTGATGCAAAATTAATTAAGTTTATTTGTTTCTGCCCAAGGGTGATACAAATTTAGTTATTCATATTTTTTAATCTAGCCAACGCTGATTAAAATTCATTTATTCTGTTGTCATTACTGATTAAAGTTTATTAACTTTGTTTCCATTCAGACACCACTCCCTCCACCATTGTAAGCTACGTTAATTGCATGGAGAAGCTCGGTGGTGATAACTTCGCTAAGTGGAGGGATGAGATTAACCTTGTTCTGGTCATGATGGATAAGGACTACTCCATGCGGGAGCCCACTCCTGTTGCACTAGTTGCTGCACTAGCTACTGCAGGGGAGGAAGATCCTACCCTAGCTGATCGCACTGCTGCATACTTGAGGGACAAGAAGCGTTGGGACCGCTACGACAGAGTGGCTCTCATGATCATGGACATAACCATCAGCCCGTTCATAAGGGGAGCACTTGAGAAGAAGCCTAAGAATGCTAAGGACTTCATGAAAAAGATTGAAGAGTACTTTAAAGGGTCTCCTAAGGCCAATGCCAGGACTCTCATGTCTAAGTTAGTGTCCATGAAGTACAATGGGCAGGATAGTGTAAGGGAGCATATTTTGGGTATGATTGACCTCCGGGATAAGCTTAAGGACCTGGATTGTCCCCTTAATGATGCCACTCTACTTCACCATGTGATGTTGTCGCTTCCACCAGCTTTTGAGCCCTTTAAGATAAACTACAATGGAAGCGATCATAAGTGGGACATTGCTACGCTCGTTGCTAAGTGCTCTCAAGAGAAGGAGAGGATACACTCTCAGAACCCTGACTTTCCCAACATCGTTAGACATGAGGGACATAAGGGAAAAAACAGGAGGGTCATCCACTCCAAGAGGGCAAAGAAGGATAAGAAACCCTATGAAGCTCCTAAGAAGGATGGTTCGTCTTCTTCCAAGGATCCTCTCTGCTACCACTGCGGAGACACTGGCCATGAAAGGAAGGAATGCGAAAAGTTTAAGCAGTGGTGCATTAAGAAAGGTAATGGCGACATAATTTTTATAGTCGATGAGTCTTTTTATGCATTTTTTCCATTAAGTACATGGTGGATTGATTCTGGTGCCACCATTCATGTTACAAATTCCTCACAGGGATTGTCTGGCGTGCGGACTATAAGAAGTGGGACTCGAAGTCTCAGAGTCGCCAACGGAATTGAAGCTGAAGTGGAGGCCATCGGGACTCTTCAGTTAGAACTTCATAGCGGCTTCATTCTACATTTATTAGATGTCCTTTATGTACCATCCATTCAGAGCAACTTAATTTCTATTTCTAAATTAGATCGTGATGGATATTCGTGCACTTTTGGGAACAACAGATGTGTAATAAGTTTTAATGGTTATATTATTTGTTATGCACCTTTACATGATGAGCTTTACTTACTGTCCCATAATAATAATGTCTCTGTGTTGAATGTAAGCAATGTCAATCATAAGCATAAGAGAGGTAAGAAGACTTCATCGAAATTGTGGCATTTTTATTTAGGCCACATTTCGAAGGGGAAAATGGAGCATCTCATTAGAGAAGAGATACTCCCAAAACTAGACTTCTCTAACTTAGAACAATGCGTTGATTGTATTAAGGGAAAATTTGCAAAACAAATTAAAAAGATGGAGCTAAGCGCAATTCTGGAATATTAGAATTAATTCACACTAATATCTATGGTCCATTTAATGTTAAATCAGTGGACGGTTTTAGTTACTTTATTGCATTCACCTATGACTACTCCCGTTATGGATACATTTACCCCATAAGAGAAAAGTCTGAAGTACTTGATAAGTTTAAAATCTTTAAAGCTAAAGCAGAAAATCAGCATAAGTTAAAGATTAAAGTGGTAAAATCAGATAGAGGTGGCGAATATTATGGGAGACATGCTACATATGGACAAATCCTCGGCCCGTTTGCCAGATTTCTCCAAGAGAATGGAATAGTAGCTCAGTACTCAACTCCTGGTGAACCTCAACAAAATGGTGTAGCTGGGAGAAGAAATCGCACTCTAATGAACATGGTGCGTAGTATGCTAAGTAATTCTACATTGCTAGTGAGTTTGTGTATGGAAGTGCTAAAGACTGCTGCGCATATAAATAATCGCGTTCCTAGCAAGTCAGTCCCTAAGACCCCTTATGAACTTTAGACTGGTAGGAAACCTAGCATTAATTATTTACATATCTGGGGGTGTGCAGCTGAGGCAATATTATTTAATCCATCCCTTGGAAAATTAGACCCTAAGATAGAAAGCTACTATTTTATTGGATATCCAGATAGATCGAAGAGGTATCGATTTTATTATCCTAAGGGTACTACTAAGTTTGTTGAGACGAGTCATGCAGTATTCTTAGAGGAAAATGGATGCACTGAGAGTAGGCAAATCGATCTTGAGGAAATTCGGACTCATGATCCATTCCCAATGACTTAGAATCATTACGTGCCCATAAGTCGGTTTACGGTGATGTCTCAGGTAGTTGATCCTCCGGAAGAAAATACGGAGGCAACGCCTATCTTTAGTGGACATCAAGATACTCCTAAGCATCATAATGAAATTGTGGAGGAGCCTGCTGAGGAAGTGCAGGATCAGATCACTGTTGAGGCACAAGCGGCACAGCAGGAGGTTGTCGCTGAGCCTGTTCCAATAGCGGAGCCACAACCTCTGAGAAGATCAACACGTGAGAGGAAAACTACAATCTCCGATGATTATGTGTATATGAGTGAAGAAGGACACAATATGGGGAAGGTTGATGATCTGAACTTGTTTAAGGAAGCTATGAGTAGTGAGCACTCCCACAAGTGGATTGAGGCTATCGAAGAAGTGCTAAAATCCATGAGCACAAATAAAGTATGGGACTTAGTAGAAGCTCCTAAAGGGGCCAAAATAGTAGGCTGTGAATGGGTCTACAAAACTAAATATGGCTCCAAAGGAAAAATCGAATGGTTCAAAGCAAGACTTATGGCCAAGGGCTTCACACAGATAGAGAATTGATTATACTAACACCTTCTCGCCTGTCTCGAAGAAAGACTCATTCAGAATTGTTATGGCTCTAGTAGCTCATTTCGATCTCGAGCTGCATCAGATGGATGTTAAGACTGTGTTCCTTAACGGCGATTTGCGTGAGAATGTGTAGATGAAGCCGCCAAAAGGCTTCGTTGTGGAAGGCAAAGAACTGATGGGATGCAAACCAAAGAAGTCAATTTATGGGTTAAAACAGGCGTCTAGACAATGGTACCTTAAGGTTGATGGAGTAATTAAGAAACTAGGCTTCGTCGAAAATATAGTGGATAATGGTATATATATTAAGATCAAGGGGAGCCCCTTTATCATTCTAGTGTTATACGTGGATGACATCATGTTAGCTTGCAGCGATAAGAACTTGTTGCATGAGACAAAAAGATTTCTCTCATCGAACTTCGACATGAAGGATCTTGGTGATGCCTCTTATGTGCTGGGCATTGAGATTCACTGAGACAAGTCCAAGGGTGCATTAGGACTATCTCAAATGGTTTATATAGAGAAAGTTTTTAAAAGGTACAAACACTGGCACAGCTGCACCAGTTGTTAAGGGCGATAAGTTTGGGCAATTTCAAAGTCCCAAAAATCAATTAGAAATTGATCAAATGAGACCGATTCCATATGCTTCAACTGTTGGAAGCATTATGAACGCACAAGTATGTATACGCCATGGCTTAGCTTTTATTACTGGGATGCTTGGTAGATTTCAGTCTAATCCAGGTATGGACCACTGGAAAGTAGTTAAAAAAGTCCTGCGTTACATCCAGGGCACTAAGGATCACATGCTCACATATAAGAGAACTGAGAACTTAGAAGTAGTTGGCTATTCAAACGCCGACTTCACAGGTTGGGTTGACACTAAAAGGTTCGACATCAGGTTATGTCTTCACACTTGCGAATGGAGCAATTTCATGGAGAAGCTCCAAACAGACACTTTCTGCAGCATCTACGATGCAAGCTAAGTTTGTGGCATGTTATGAGGCTGTAGGGCAAGTTGTGTGGCTTAAAGGATTTATTCCCGGACTAAGAGTGGTAGACAGCATAAGTTAACCACTAAAATTGTACTGCGACAATAAGGCCGCAGTTTTCTATGCTAGTAACAACAAGTTGAGTGGTGGTGCCAAGAACATCGACATTAAGTTTTACGTTGTGAAGGATAGAGTACAGGATCGTACTATTGAGTTAGAGCATATAAGTACGAAATGCTCATGGATCCACTAACGAAAGACTTACCTCCCAATATATTTCGTGAACTAATTGCCGGCATGGGATTATTGGATAGACTGTGATCTTGGAATTAAAAGGGTCATAAGTCAATCATCTTCTATTAAGATGAGTGATGTTGTGCATTGTGGATAATTGTGTTGCAATGAAATTTGTGCACTGTTGCGATACATTGTCTCTTTACATAACTCTACTTTAAGAATGGCATCAGGTTTAGGCCTTTAGATCAAAGGGAAGAATCTTGGAATTTTCGGTGGTCAAAAAGGCCGAAAAATAAGAAGATAAAGGAAAATGGGAAAAAGAGGGATAAGCATGTACCACGCCTTGATCGGAGGCGCAACCAGCTCATAGTTGCGGCCCTAGATCGCGCAACGTCATAATAAATAGTGGGGCCTCGCACTTTGTAATCTAGTCTAACCTAGCCAAAATTCTAGCCGTCCCACTACAGCCGCTCGATCCCTGACGGCGCTGGAGCGACTTGAAGGCCATCGCCTGCCCTCCGCTGCCGTCCTTGGACAGTGCCGGTGGAGGCCCGAAGGACGATGGTACCCGCCACATTCTTCTACGACTACGCCGGGAACAACTATGGGAGCGACTACGGCAGCACCTACATCGTCCCCGACACCAGCCATGGCCGGATTTGTGTCGACCATCGCACCTGGTCTAGTTCTAACTGTGTTCATGTTCTTTAGGTTGTGCTCATGTTGTTTTACGTGCTAGAACCCGTTAAGTTGAGTACTGAGTCACATTTTATTCCTACACTTTTCTCTTTTGTAAAATTCTAAAACCATTAACATTTGTATTAATTGTTTCTTGTGTTCTCTCCTTCTATTATGGCCTGCCATATTTTTTTCCCGACAAAGCATGCCATACTTCCAAATTAAGGATTTCATTCCAATTTGTCTACCATAATACCTACCATCTTTAACAGACATATCCTGGATGTTAGAAACTTATAAAAAGCCGATCAGATAATTCCTTTTAAATCGTTATACCCTAAATAATTCCCTTATATGCACTCACTTTCCTAGATCGTCATTCCAAACAATAATAGAATTTCCTTATGGCGGCCTTCCTGTCTATATAGATCGAGATCAGCAGATACTGCTATAGTCATATTCAGGTCAATTTCGTATTGTCACCGAGAACAATGGTCTTTCTCATCTTCTTATGCTTTTCATCTTTTCTTCCCCATTATTCCATCTCTTCTCCATTGCCATTGCCAATCGACTCCTCATCTGCAGCTGGGCGAGAGGGCGTGCAAGATCTAGTCAGGTAGCTAAACTGTATTTATTTCAGAGAAGCATGAACATCTCTCAGTAAGTTTAATCTGTTTTTGAACAAAATCAGTAAGTTTAATCTTCATTATTTTCCCTGAACAGAAGCATGAACATGTCACTGCACCGACGGATGCTTGGCGACGACTGCGGCACCGGCAACCCGGTGGACGACTGCTGGCGCTGCGACCCTAGCTGGGCGGACAACCGGCAGGGCCTGGCCGACTGCGCCATCGGGTTCGGCCGCGACGCCGCCGGCGGCAAGAACGGCAAGACGTACGTGGTGACGGACCCGAGCGACGACGACCCGGCGGCCCCGGCGCCGGGCACCCTCCGTTACGGCCTCATCCAGGAGGAGCCCCTGTGGATCACGTTCGCGCGCGACATGATCATCAGGCCCACGGAGGAGCTGGTCGTGGCCTCGCACAAGACCGTCGACGGCCGCGGCGCCGACGTGGTCGTCGGCGACGGCGGCGCCTGCTTCGTGCTGCACAACGTGAGCAACGTCATCATCCACGGGATCGCCGTGTGCCACTGCAAGCCTGCGCGGACGCCTCTGGCGTCGTCGTCTTCTGCCGGCGGCGGCCTGTCGGACGGCGACGGCATCACCGTCTTCCGTTCCACCGACGTGTGGGTCGACCACTGCACGCTCGAGGCCTGCACCGACGGCCTCATCGATGTCACGGACGCCTCCACACGCGTGACCCTGTCCAACAACCTCCTGAGGAATCATGACAAGGCAATGCTTCTTGGCCACAGTGACGATTTCCCTGATGACAAGGACATGAAGGTCACCGTTGCATTCAACCGTTTTGGGCCAGGTCTTGTCCAAAGAATGCCAAGGTAATTGAGAATACCATCTTTTATTCAACTATATGTTTTTGAAGAATTTTTCCAGCATTGCAAGTATTTGGTTGTTAATGTGATTTTTTACATTTAGCTGAATAAAATGCTGACTCCTTCAGTACTTGATAGGTGTCGGTTCGGGCTGTTTCATGTCATCAACAACGACTACATAAACTGGCAGATGTATGCCATTGGTGGCAGCGCTTCGCCAACAATTCTGAGCCATGGCAATCGGTTCCTCGCTGACAAGGACAAAGAGGTTTTTATATCTCTTCGCAGTAATTCTTTTATTTCTTTTTTCTTGCAAAGCTACTGTGATTTGTGAAGGCCCATGCATGTTTTGAATCTATCCCAATGATCTTTTCGTAAAGAAGTCGTTCAGCTACTCGATCCAGTCAATGTAAGTTCAACAAGCATTCCGGTTTTCTCTATAAAGGAATATGTTGGAACACAATTTTCTAGAAAGAAGTGTTGAACTGTTGATCCCTGTAGGACAATTAGTGTTGATCCTTGTATGATTGTTCTCTGTTTTTCATTGGGTCCCCTGTTTGCTGTCTGATGTCGGCCTTGCCCACTATCATTGAGTGGGTGTTTTTGTGCATTTCTGTTCATGTTGCTCCCAGGCATTGTGTACAGACTGGCCTTTGTATGCTTTCTCTAGCACATTGATACGCCACTCTCTCGCGCATTTGAGAAAATTTTTAGAAAGTAAAATAGAGCTGCACCTATGTTTTGGACGACCACACAAACTCTGAACTGTAAAATTTCTTCAGGTGACGAAGCGCGATGGGGCACCAGAGAGTGAGTGGAGTACCTGGACCTGGATATCTGAAGGAGATATGATGCTCAATGGCGCGTTCTTCAGATCATCTGGCAGTCCCAAACCTGATGTCAACACCCCTAGCTTTGCCAAATCGGTCTCTTCAGTGTCGTCGATGACTGCCTCTGTAGGGGTTCTGTCATGCAAGGTGGGATCTCCGTGCTGAAACGCTCGAGGCAGGCGCCGATAATTTTTCAGTCCAGGGGCACCTGCTTGGTCGATCGGCTGATGGAATAACAGCCATGCATTTGACAATTTTAGTTGTTCGGTGCAGAGCAGGACATGATATCTAGTTTGTTTCTTGTACGGCCTTTGTCTTCCACGTTGGGTGGCTTAAAGGCACATTTCTTTTTATGTTCTCTTTGATAAGTTACGCAGTGCCTAGTTAAAAAAGGGTACTATATTTCTGAATTTCCGACGATGGGTGGAACCATCTTTATTGGATACCAAGTTATATTGTGGTCTTTGTTGTATGTTTATTCTGAATTGTAACAGCAGTAAGTTTGTGAACAAACTATCATCACCGGTGCCCTCAGTGGAGGTGTGGATGGCAAACGGCTGGGTGGTCCATCTGCAGCCAAACTAGCGAGGTGCACGCAGTGACGGCTATTTGTGGCTGCACATTATATGTTGGCGAGGGTAGAACATCGAGGGAACATTGACAGCAAATGCATGGCCGAGTGGGTGGTGAAAAGAGCAACGAGACTATTGAGTAAATAGATAATTGTAGTATTAAATTTTCATAGATCATAATAATTCTATATGAAATAAGATCATAATAATATAGAAACTAGCTAAATAGATCTAACATACTAGACAACATAAACAATATAGTTAGGATCTCAGGATATATGCTTAAGAAACATATTAGGTCACAGAATATGTACTGAGCCTTGGCTGGAGGATCGATGACGCGCTGTGGTGAAGACCTTGAGCAGTCGCGTGAAGCGCTTCCTAAAAATCTTATTCGCTCTTTCCCGGTGCAGGATTGTAAAGGCGAAGGGTTCCGAAGATGTGCTCTCTTGTTCGCCGGTGCACGCCAGTGCTCAGGACGGAGAAGGCTACAATGACGGCGCAGCAGCGAGAAGAGGTAAAAACCCTTACTCGTTTTGATGTGTTTTTGGTGGAGGCCGATAGGTCGTACACATAGGGAAGCTAAAATCGACCTCGCATCGCGATCGCAATCTAAACCGATTAGATTTAGGGTTTAGATTTTCATATCTCGCAGAATTAGAGCTAAATAAAAAAAACTGTAAAAGGAAGCCGTGACCCCGCAAGGCGACGGGTCGGAATTCGGCGGACCATTCATGCAGGTGCCGCACGTCCGCGCCCTTCGCCGTGCCCGGCGAGCGAGGCGTGGCATGGGCGTGAGCGTGCGTGTGTGATGTTGCTCTTCTCTCACTATCATATAGCTTGGAGGAGTGGACACAACCTTCGTATTTATGTGGCCAACTACTTATCCGCTAGCAAACTTGTACCACTTCCTTAGATCTTTAAAATTTATTAAAATTTCTAAATTTGTTAATAGACCATGTACACTAAAATTCCAGTACAGACCATGCGACTTATTGGCCTGTCAGAATCTTGGCATCCAATGCGTGATTGAGTGGGATGGTCAAGTGCAATGGCTCCCGCCGCTCCTGGGCCCACTTGCCGCCTCTCTCTCTCTCGTCGAGTCACCAGTCTCGCGGGCCCCTCCAGCCCACGTAATAAAGGGTGACCTGGGTTATTAGATGCACTGGTTGGCTTGGCTCTCGAGTCCGAGACTAGAGAGAGGGATGCGACAAAACGGCCGCTAGATTGGGATTAGTAGAGTATAATCACCTGAGTTTAGAGTGTTCTCGAAGCTTAGCTTATTATGTGCTTTAAACTAGCTAAAGGCAATTTGGCCAATGGTGACAATGTAACAACCAATGGTATGATGGCAGCTATTGGTGCCGTCCATACTTTACCCTTGTTTTGCATGTATGCATGAGTTCTGGAACCCAGAACGTTTCAAGGGTGTGCGCGCGCGCATGGATATGCATATACCATTACCACGCGTTGTCAAACACGTATATGCAAATCGTCAGTGTGTATACAACGTGTAAATGAATCAATATATGCTTTGCTGTTTGTAATAAGTTATCAGATCTCAAGTTACATAATATGGAAATTATCCGGGTCACCGGCATAATAAAAAAAAATAATGTTAATACTAATTGATCATTATTACGAAACTATAATCACATTTTCATTATATTTGATTTTATTTGAAACATCATGCTTTCCGCAGAAATTGCTTAATTATTATAGAAGTGTCACCGTGCGGACTAAGGTGCAAATCGTTGACGTTCTAAATGATTTACCCCTTTTAACCACATGTTAATCGCTAACCTTTTGTTATCATCGCATTTACATGGAGACTAGTGTGTTTTGCGTTCAATGAAATATATCATGACAACAAACGAAGAAAGATGATTAGCTAAATGTTCTATGGGTACTCTTCTTGTCGTATTGATCGTGCATGGACACTGCTGGGCTTGAGCTAGTCATGATGACCGGAACACAGCCGCTTGATCGATCATCTGTTTGATCCACGTATTAGGCTTGGATGGCTGTGCAGCGACACGCGATCAATCACTAAGTACGGAAATGGCCTTTCATCCACACTTTTAGTCCCTGCAGGAATTGGGTCCGGAACTAATGAAAACATTAGTCCCGGATCCAACGACCAGGAACGGAGCGAGCAGGGAGGGACCTTTTGTCCCAGATCCAACTGGGAATAATAGTGCGCGGCATAGTTAGTCTTGGTAGTAGCCTCGTCTTTAATCCCGATTGGTGGCTCGAACCGGGACTAAATTCGCTAAGCATTTTTAGCCCCTTCTTACTCCCCTGCCCTAGCCATTTTTCCAGTCGTGTTCTTCTTGTTCTTGGCTCGGGTGTCGGGAGTTCATGCCCATTTTCTCAAAGATTTGTGAAGGTTTCTAATTTTCCCTCCGTACAATGGTTCTAAAGGTTAGAAACTTCATCCTGTCAACTTACATCGCTAGTGGAGCTCATTTCATGGTTTAGAAATAGAGATTTTGAGATTTTTTAGATTGGGTTAAATGTTGGAATTTTTTCGATTTATATACTATTTGAGCTAAAATTTACATAAAATTTTGCATGTGTAGATGTGATTTACTGGTATTAGTTCATCAAAATGAGTATATAGAGTAGATTGATACTTTTTGAAATACTATTGAGAAGAAATATGGGACAATGAGTATATTAGAAATTTTCTATTTTTAAAATGAGAGTATGTATATATGACCATACATACATACTTTTATTTTAAAAGTGAAATGTGAATGTGAAATTTTAAATTGAATAATTATTGAAAGTGAAAAAAATGTATACTTGGTATTTATTTTATATTATGAACAAATTATTTTAATATTAATGATTTATTTATTTAGGCTCACATTGAAACCATCGAGGAAACAAATCTTTGTTTCGTAATATGCATCTGTCGTTAACCTTGACCACGGTGATGACCTACCATTCAGGGCCAACATTGATATCTACAACCCGTTGCGGTATAAGGACCTGATGAAAGAGTACGGCCTTGGTCCCAATAAAGAAATTCTCACTTTTGAGCGAGGTGAGGATGCCACCATTCGGACCAAGGCCGTACTCGTTCATCACTTCCGTGTTGAGGATATCAATGTTGGTCTCGAATGGTAGTGTCATCATTGTAGGGTCAAGGTTAACGACACAAACATGCTTCGAAATAAAGATTTTTTTTACTTCTTGATGGTCTTAGCATATTTCACTTGAAATAAAGTTGTGAATCTTGATTACATCCCATATGGTGTGGGACGAATGAGGAGTGTCAAAATAATTTGGACCTTTTAATTCTGAACTTCTGAATTTATTATTTGTATTGTGTGATGGATATTTTAGACCTTTTAATTATTCATGTTATTGTAATTATAAGAATATATTGATTTTTTTATATTTATTTGATACGTGTAACGAAATGTATCCATTTCAACTCTGAATATAAGAATTTAGTGGTGAAATTAGTTTTATTTTTTATAACGAGATGTAGTTAGCAAGTGATTTAGTTTATTATTTTTACAATAATTATTTTGACTCTCTAATGATGTATATAATGGACCTCTTGAAAAGTTGTGAACCCTACCTGAGTAATTAATGTTTAATACATAGAAATAGCTTTGCAACATGATGCATTAGAGCGTCGTGCATCCGCTCGGGTGTCGGTATGCAATCATTTGAAGCGCATCGGACATTCCCTTTGAGTTTCGCATGGAAGAGTGTCTTGGACTTGCTCGGTGTCGTATTCGCCGTTGGATTGTGAAAGTATTTGATTGCCTCACACTAAGTAACGCAAGACGCAAATTTGAGCATGAATTTGATGTCCAGTTGCATGGTATGGATGATGATCGTGAGCTGATGGCTCATCGCAATGCGAGGCGTGAAGCATCCGAGATGGCAGAATTAGACCATTTGGTGTCCAGAATTTGCAAGGCGGTTCACGAGGCATCGATCAATAGGTCTCATGAGTAGTTTGTACTATCATGTTGTAATGAATAATTTAGACGTTTTAATTAATCATGTTGTGTAGTAGACCTTTTAATTAATCATGTGTGTGATGGATATTCACACCTTTTAATTCTTGATATTGTTGAATAATGTTGTATTTTGGACCTCTTAATTTATTATTCATGTTATGTGATGGATATTTTTAAATATCATATCGTGCAATGCAGATGCATCGGCAATGGATGTACAATGCTGACCGACGTTCCAAGGAGTTCATTGATGGCTTGCATCATTTTTTGGATGTCGTCGAAGCAAATAAGCGGAATGGTTTCATGTGCTGCCCGTACAGATATTGCAAGAATAAGAAGGACTACTCCTCTTCAAGAATCCTTTACAACCATATTTTTTCCCATGGTTTCATGCCCAATTACATTCATTGGACAAGTCACAGAGAAAAATGGGTTATAATGGAGGAAAATGAAGAAGAAGAGTGTGAAGACAACTTTCCTGCCCACGCTGGATTTGGTGCCTTTGATTATGATACTGCAATGAAAGAGGCGCTTGAAGGAGAGGCGCCAGATGATGATCCCACCGACGATCTTGGGTAGGCGTTGTGCGATGCGCGTGAAGATTGTGAAAGTGAGAAGAAGAGGATGAAGTTCCAACATATGTTAGAGGACCACCGAAAATTGTTGTACCCAGGATGCGAAGATGGATTGAAGAAGCTTGGCATCACTTTAGAGTTTCTACAATGGAAGGCAACGCATGGTGTATCCGATAAGGGATTTGGTAAATTACTGAAATATTTAAAAAATATGCTTCCTACGGATAACGAGTTGCCTACCACAACATATGAAGAAAAACAACTTGTTTGCTCTCTAGAATTGGAGGTATAAAAGATACATCCTCTACCGCGGTGATGAGTACGAGAATTTGGATGCATGCCCCGTATGCGGTGCATTGCAGTATAAGATCAGGAGAGAGGACCTTGAGGAAGTTTGTAACACCCTTTTTTTTAAAAAAAGAGTCAAACTAACCCATATCTCTCTTTCTCTGTCTCTCACTCTCTCCTCTTACCAGCCTAGCCCAGCTCTCTCTTCTCCTCTCCCTTTTTTTGCGCTCGGCCTAGTTTCCTCCCTAGCCCGACCCGCCTCCCTCCTCTCCCTCTCCTCCCTCCTCCCCCCCCCGCAACAGACGGGCCCCACCCGTCGGGGTCGTCCCCGACCTCTTGCCAGCCGTTTCCCCACGCCGCACGCCCCGCCCGGCTGTTGGCCGCTCGTTCATCCTCCCCTCCTTCTCTGCTCCTCCTTTATGGCTCGTGATGAGCCCCCCCTTCCTCCCCACTCGTGCCTCCTCTCCTTCCGCTAGAAACTGCCACCACCATGATTGCCATCATGGCCGATTACCACCGAGCGCCGCCTGTTCCCTTGCCATCCTTCCCTCTTCCTCCCTCGGCCTATAAAAGCCGCGGAGCCCTGTCGTGCCCCCCTTCCACTCTCCCCTCTCACTCCCTCGCCCTTGCTCTCTTTCTCTCCAGGCTCTCGCTCGCGCCGCCGCTGTCTTCGTCGAGCTCGGCCTCGCTGTCAATCCACCGCTCTGCCGCTCTTCTCGACGACAAGCCACCACCAGAGCTTCGCATGGTGGTGGGCGTCATCATTGTCCCTTCCTTGCGCTCTCTTTTGCCGCCACGCCGTGGCAATTGCTCGCCGGAGCAACCGAGCTGCGCACCGCTGTGGCGTGCACCTCTCCGACCATCGCACCGCCATCCCGAGCCGTCCATCGAGTTTGCCCTCGTCTCCTCTCGCTCCCAAGCCAAATCCCGTGAAAAACCGAGGCCTGGAACACCAGATTTGGTGAACTCCGGCGACTCCGCCGCCGCCAGCCCCCCAACCCTGTGCCGCCATTGGATCGGGATCCAACGGTTCAGATCCAGTCCAACTTGGGTCAACCAAGTCAATACCGGTTAGCCCTGGTGTTTTTGCAAAAGAGGCCCTGCAGTTTTCAAAAATCAAGCCGCAGTCCACCCTAGTTCAAAAGTATTTACAAAATAATCCTTTCTTTTTTGTTTTAGCCCCTATCTTTTCTAGTTTTTATACCCGCCATCCTAACATCTCTGTTTTCTAGTCTAGCCCCTGTGTTTTAAGTTTTATTAGGTTTTAGCCTCTGGTTTCTTCAGACCTAGCCACTAGAAGTTCAAATGTCTCATAAATAAGTCCCTAGAACCTTGTTTTAGCCATATCTTCTTCGTTTCAACTCCATTTTCAGTAATTCTTACCCTCTCGCGATCCTTGCAGCATGCTCTATATCTTTATCACCTTATCTTTCAATGTTTGTACTGTTTTTTGTTCTATCTCTTATCTTGTGTATGTTTTTGCTTGTGTGATCGTGTAGATGATGTGACGTTCGTGGAAGGTCAAGAGCAGTAGTACAAGGAAGAGAACCAGCAGTTTGAGGAGGAAGGCAAGTGGATCCCCCCTCCCCCCTACATATTCTGTTTTTATCCCAATAATAGCATGATAATACACTTTGCTTTATTTGTCGAATTGCATAAACTTGACGGGATACCTATTAAGGATTGACCTAGTCTTTTCACCCAAGCCTTGAACACCGGGATTAAGCCCTTTCACTACTAGTTTTTTACCCTATCACCATGGAAAGCACTGCAACAACACTAATTTTATTGCAATAGATAGGTGTTATTGCCACCTTTTTCAAATTTGGTCACAATATGTCACCCATAATGCCACAAATAATGTTGTGTTGCAATTTGCGTATTTTTTGTTGCAATAGCTGGGTGGTATTGCCACATTTATGAGATTTGTTGCAATGTTTGGAAACTTTTACCACAAAAAAACTTACATTGCGATATTAATAAATTTAGTTGCAATTAGTTGTTTTCATTGCCACCCGATATAAAATGGTTGCGATAAGTATCCGATATTGCTACAATTTAACTACGTTGTTATAATCACTATGTTCGTTGCAACAGCTTGGTCTATATTGCAATGGTTTTATTGAATGGTTGCGATAAGTTGTCTATATCGCCATGATATGTTTATGTAGTAATAATTTTGACTTCCGTTGCAAAAGATCGATCTATATTGCAATGAAAAAAGGATTGGTTGCAATTACTTTACATTATCTCCACGTATTTATGGTGTTGTAATAGAATTAAAGTATGTTGCAAAAGATTGATCTATAGTGCGATGAAAAATTGAATTGTTGCAATCAGGTGACAAAATTGCCACAAATTTGCTCCGTTGTCATAATGAATTAATTTTGTTGCAAAACACTGTGCTTTATTGCAATGTAAAATTAGTCGTTGCTTCAAATAATGTTAATGCATGCTGGATTTATTTAAAAATTAAATAAAAAAATCTTTGTAGGAGTTAGATTCAAACTTCAGACTTTTAGACCAATACCTTGTAGGAGTACCACCAGGCTATGTCCGATTTGATGTACAATGGAATTACGGTTATCCTTTATACAAGACTAGTTTGTTTATATATACAGATGAGCATATGGAATTGTCTTTCTATCTCTCATGTATCTACCCTCCCCTCCCCCAAAAATCCCAATAGGCCCTTTTCTTCTTCCTCGCGAAACCATCTCGCGGGGACATGTCGCATCTGTAGTATACACTCCCTCAAAACCTTTATGTAGCTTTTATCAGTAACAAATTTATATCTCATCATCTAGACCTCGTCTTGGTATAGCATTTAACAGTAACAATATTAATATTAAGTAAACTTTATGACAGCTAGGTAAACATTTACTAAATTACAGGATTTATGCAAAAAAAATCATCGTCTAGTCCTTGGCTGGAAGAATTGACAGGTGCAATGAGTCCATCATCAATGTAGGTCTCATTCGTGTCATCTTCTTCATCAGATAAGTCATCATCATTTGGTTCTGGAACAGATTCAGCAAACGCCCTTTGAATGGCAGTAGCATCACCACTAACTCCTTCTATGTTTGACCTTCTCCAATTGTTCACCTCTATTTGTGTGTTTGCCACATTCATATCCTCCACACCCATGACCAATGAGTCCAGATCAATTTCTCCCTCCTCTTCTCCACCTTCAGGCATGGTGAACAAATTTCTTAGTTTCATTCTCACCACAGTGCACCAATCTAGTTTTTTTGAGCCTTTGACCTAAAACACCTGCTCAGCTTGTGACCCCAGAATGTAAGGATCATCTAAGTATCGAAATTTAGTTGTATCAATATCTATAATACCATATTGATCCTTGTTGTACCCTCTACTTTTCTTCTTATCAGCAGCAGGCACATCATACCAGTCACACTGAAATACGACAACTTCCTTTCGATTAGGAAAATCAAGTGCGATAATTTTTTAATCGTGCCATACCAGTCCATATTTTCAGTATTGTCATCACCTCTCACAACAACACCACTATTTTGTGTACTTAGGTTGTTCTCAATGTTGGCAGTTTGAAACAGAAAACCATTGATGAAGCATCTATTGAAAATACATGCCCTATGGTCTGGACCTTGAGAAAGGGCGTAGATGAGGTCGCTTGTTTTCCCATCTTCGTACAGTTTGTTGATCTGCACCAAGTTTAAAATAACCTTTATCAATATCAGGATAATTTGAATAGGCACAACAATCCAAGTAATAAATTATAACTCACTTTACGCTCAAACCAGCCAACAAATTGCTCCTTGTGTCGCTTCTCAACATTACATGGACTATTTTTTTTTGAGTTCATCCATATGGTCCCTGGAATAAAGCAACAGTAGTGTTTCAATTAGTTTTAAAAAGTTATAAAAATGCAATTGCAAAATATGTACGTGCCAAAAACATCTTACATAATCCATAGACTGGCCTCATCACTATTTGTAATTATATAGTGCCTCATCCGCTGCATCTCCAACATAGAAATTGACTCTACTATAAATCCCTTCTTACTGTAGTCAATGTTGCCAAATATGCTTAGCCCGGAAGGTGATTCATTCACGGCAGCACATTCATGACGCTCTGGACGATTAAGCTTAGTATCAATATCTTCCAAAAACCGAGAACAAAATGTCATGCACTTCTCAGATATATATCCCTCGGCTATTGAGCCTTCCGGGTGTGCTTTGTTGCGCACATAGCCTTTAAGTGTTCGTAGATATCGCTCAATTGGATACATCCATCTGTAGCACATAGGTCCTCCAAGTTTAGCCTCCTTAGCTAGATGAATTGGCAAATGCATCATGATGTCAAATAAAGATGGTGGGAATATCATCTCCGGCTGACAAAGAGTTTCTCTAATCGAGGTGCTGAGATTTTCAAGTTCCTTAGCCTCTAACTCCTTTGAACAAATTGAATTGAAGAATCTACTAAGTTGAATCAATGGGATAACAACATCTTCAGGCAATATGTTGCGTACTGCTATGGGTAAAAGTTTCTGAAAGATAACATGGCAGTCATGAGTTTTGAGACCAGACAGCTTACACCCTTGGATATCCGCACACCTCTTGATATTAGAGGTGTAACCATCAGGCATCTTCACTTCTTCTAAAATTTGCATAAAAATTTCTTCTCATCAACACCCAGATGGTACAATGGTGATGCCAAAGTGTGCCTACCATTTTTGACCAAAGGATGTCGGTCCTCCAGTATCCCCATATGTTGCATGTCGAGCCGAGCCTTCTCACCATCCTATGATTTTCCTTGTAACTCTAGCAAAGTACCCAATATGCTCCCACATATGTTTTTCTCAATGTGCATGACATCCAAATTGTGCCGTACAAGCAACTTTTCCCAATAAGGTAGATAAAAAAATACTCTTCTTCCTCCAGTTGTGCCATCTAGTATCCTTGTCACGTTGCTTCCTCTTTTTCATTACTTTTGTCAATGCAATAAATACTTTTATATAATATATTGCATTACCACCTATATTAGAACGAAATCTTTGAGTGACCTTAGAGCTTATTTCCACGGAATATTAGCATTGCAGTAATAGAGACATTTGCAACGATATATTTGCAAGGCAAACGGGGTTAGTGCAATACACTATTTGCCACACAATAGAGCCAATTCCCATGAATTCTTATGCGTGGCAATATATGCAATTGCAACAAAATAATTATGAGGCAATATAACCAATTACAACGAAACAATTTGGAGGCAACATGCGCACAATTGCCACAAATAATTTTGGTGGCAAATTATGCAATTGCCACAAAATCTTTACGTGGCAATATAAACTTTTGCCACCAAATAATTACATGGCAAATAAAAGAACCTGTTGCCACAACATCTTATCGTAGCAGTAGAGTCTATTACAACTAAATCTAATGTTTCAATACAACAATGATGGTCGTGGTAATAGAACCAATGGCCACGTTGTTGACCATTGCGAGAAATGGCTAGTGCAACACATAAATAGGTGGCAATAAATAATATTGCCTCGACTTCGGTCATTGCAAAATCTACAATTGCAACGCATAAATCCGTGGCAAAAGCTACTATTGCCTCGACTTCTGTCATTGCAAAATGTATCAAATGCAACGCATCATTGCGTGGCAAAAACCATATTTATTGCAACAAAATAAAAAAATATGGCCCAAAGTTTTAACCACACAACTATTTGCCACGGCTGCCAACGACCATCAGGTTGTGGAAATTGATACATGTTGCCACGATTTGGCTCCTATTGCCATAATTTTCCAGCTTTGCAAAAGCCCAAATTTCTAGTAGTGTTTTGTTGGGTAGAAATTCTTAGTTGCTTAACTTTGGGAATGGTGTTACCATAAACTTTTGAGAATGATACCCATGACTTTATTTGTTGTTATACCTGGATAATTGCAAGGCCACTTTGTTTAATTGGAATATGGAGAACCACCCAAGAAAACTGTACAACCACAATCATCACATAGCTCTAACCTTAGCTGATTAATTAGGCGTGTAGTTAATTGGTAGTCTTACCGAAAGGGCAAGGAGGGGGTCGGTGATTGGGGTATAGCCCGGTCCTCTTGGGGTAGCAGCCTTTGCTAAGGTGCTGACCATTAGGGAGGGTTATGGTTCATGCCGCTACCGAAACTCTAGCGGACTATCTAGTTTTCTATATTTCTTTGTAAAGGCTTCGTAGCGAACCCCTCGCCACTCACCTCAGAAGTATTTAAGGGCTTTGCAAACCCGGGCGACTCAGAGGAACATGATTTGTGGTGAAAGTGTACAACCTCTGCAGAGTGAAAACTGATATATCAGCCATGCTCACGGTCAAGAGCAGCTTGGACCCTCATATGATAATTGAACTTAAAGACCAATTAATTTGTGGTTCCTTGGTTTTGCTATGATGTTGTTTCCGTTATGCTTAAGTGAGTTGGTATAAACTTACATCTAGTTAATAGGTGCTTGCTAATAAAATTTGACCAACTAAAAACGCTAACCGCTATAAGCCTTTAGCCTTCCTTGATGGCCTTGCATTCTTCCCCCACTTGTTGAGTACCAATGATAAGAGTACTCACCCTTGCCTAACTGCTATTCAGAAGAAAACATGGAAGTGGAACATTACAACGACTTTGAGAAGTTCTAGGCATGCGATCACCAGTCAATTGCCCGTGGAAGAAGCTTTGTTGCAGATCTCGTTTTGGATTTCGGTATAATGCTTAAGACCTTCGTGTCTTTTTTATTCGGAGTGTAATAATATTATTTACTCTATCTTATTTACTTTTCGAATATTGTCTTTGATATATTCACTTATGACATCTATCATGTGTGTGAACTTGATCCTCGCGCACATATGAGATGCATCAACTTTCCTTCTGAAATCGGGTGTGATAAAGTCAAAGGGGAGCGTCGTCCCAGGAAGAGAGTTCCTACCAAGGTCATGTGGTACTCTCCTATAATTTCACGTTTGAAGCGTCTATTTAGAAACAAAGAGCATGCTAAGTTGATGCGATGGCACAAAGAAGAACGCAAGAAAGACACAATGTTGAGACACCCAGATGATGGCTTTCGAAGACTTTGCACTGGATGCGAGAAACATGTTTCGCTTTGAGTACGGATGGCATGAATCCTTTCTGTACTATTGAATTTGTCGTAGTAGTTAGCATTAAGTTTCCTAAAATCACATCGATCAGCGACGAGATTAGACGTTAAATACGATGAGGGCCACTCCCTTTTCACGGCACAGGCCGGGGAGCCAGTGGTAGGCACGTACAAAAGCCACTCGCCCATGCAACGCGGCGCCCTGCGTGCACAACTAGCTCTGCTCCTCCTCTCTTTCGCTCGCTTGCCTTGCCTCCGACCGCCACCCTCCAACGCCCACCCACTATGTCAGAACTCTTTGGAGGCCCGGCTCATGTCTCTTTGGAGATGCAAAAAACTCACGTCACTAAATTTTCGTCACCGATGTGGGTGATGCGGAATTTTCGCGTCATCGATTACCCCTTATCGAAGACGCATTTATATTTATCCGAGTCTCCTATAAGTGTTAACAGTGGCGTGGCTTCACATATCCGTGTCTCCGATGTCGGATAATTGGTGACATGCTTTTAGAAATCACGTCACCTATCACAACACTTCCGCGTCTCCGATCACATATCATTGGTGACGCATATTCTAAAATCCGTGTCACCTATCTTCTACGTATGAGAGACGGGTGTACTAAATCATGTCACCTATAACTTATATAATCACATACTTAAGTTGTGTAGACGTGTCTGCAATCTGGATGTTTTTTTATAGCATCAGCATGCATATTGACATCACAGGTATTCCATATATCACAGGATCATCATTACACAGGAATTTCATACATCACATGATCATCACACAGGAATTCCATACATCACAGGCGCTGCATCGCAGACATTCCATCACAAGTTTACCACATAGTTAACTAGGTTCATGATCACGTAGGTTCACATAAACAGGTAGCAACATCAATAACAGGTAGCAACATAATAGAGATTCATCATAGAGTACGTCACATAGGTTTATCTCGATGTTCTGGTACATCTCAGGTCATTACCTAACATACTTGTTGATGCCAAAATTTGGCAAAGCTATTTACGGAAGCCGATGGAATCCTGGAAGAGTTATTCGGGTCAAAGTTGTCAAGGGTTCCGGTGGTAATTATCCAGTGGTAATTATCAGGTCATCGGCTCTACCTAACCTTTTCTTACAGAAATTTCATAGCCGATCTATCCTTTGATTATCGCTACCACCATCTAGTTGTCCATGATCTTGGGTTTCGTTGTGATGGTCAGATCCGCTGGTTCGTTTGATCTATCACTATTATCTCAGGCTGTCTCGGTTAGATTCGATGCTTGAGTAATGATGCTGGGTCAAGTCTTATCGGTTAGATATGCCGGTCAGTCAATGCCGCGGCGTGGGACCTCGCTCGGGGGCGTCGGCGGGCCGCGGTGCCACGGCGTGGGATCTCAGGGCGGTGCGGATTAGGGCCGCGAGGCCGCGGGGCAGACGTCCGCGAGGCCGCGGGCAGAGGCAGAGCCGCGCGGGGGCCCACGGGGCAGAGGGGCGCGGGGAGGTGGCGGCGGCTGCGGGGCGGCCGTGCAGGGCGGCGGCGTGGGCCGCGGACGGCCGCGCGGGGCGGCGGCGGGGGCCCGCGGGGCCGTGCGGGGCGGCGGCAGGAGGCCGCGGGGGCCGGGGGTTCGGGCGCTGGGGCGGAGAAGTGTGTGTGCGGGCCTAGAACGACATCCAAATCGCGCTATTAGGGTACCTATATTTTCGTCGGCCCAGCGGACCGACGAAATTAGGACTATTTTCGTCGGCCTAGGGTAGGCCGACGAAAATATGCTCTTTGTTTCGTCGATCAGGGTATAGCCGACGAAAATATGAACCTTTTCTCGTCGGCCTGCGCTGGGCCGACGAAAACAAGTTCTAATTTCGTCGGCTTGTGTTGGCCGACGAAATAAGAGAGTTATTTTCGTTGGCTTGTTTTTGGCCGACGAAATATGAGAATTATTTTCGTCGGCTTATTTTGGCCGTCGAAATTGAGCGGCCTTGGTGTAGTGGTTGAGAACTACCACCTTCTTCCGTCAGCCATCGAGTGATTTGATCTCTTGGACCATCGATGCCCACTAGCCTTTTTGCATCTTCGAACATTGCTTGTACCCGTGGGTCGGCTGGAGGAACTCTAGAGGTGGCAGAAGCTTCAGCAATGTTGTATCTATCACGGCTCTCACTTTGTTCCACAACATGAGCTTGGAGTTCTTGAATCTTGTTGGCAAGCTTATAATGGGCTCGCAGCTTGCTAATCTTGCCTGAAATCTTGTCCAGTAAGCCATCCTTGTCAACTCCTTGGCCATGTTGGTGAATGAAGATGTCAATGCAATCCTCAATATCGTAGGCCGTCTCCCGAACCATGTCCCTCCACACCTTTGTCTGGGGTTCCAGCTTCTCCATATTTGCTAGCGTCTCCAACACTGCACTCATATGGGCCAACTCACGGCTGAGGAACTCGATATCCTTGCGGACCCCCTTGAGTTGCTTGTACTGATCAGTAAGCAGAATGGAGAGCTTGGAGAGGAGCGAGTTCATCACCCCAGTGGAAGCACTCACCGCTATGCCAGCCATCTCCACCTCTCTGTTTCCTTCTCCCAGCAAAAGTGGTAGCAGGTCTGCTGGTGTGAGCTCTCTGGTAGGAGTGAAATGGAGCAGGGGGAGTTTCCAGGTAATGGTGTAGGGAGCTTCTTATCATGGCCACTATGCAAGTGAACCCACTAAGAAATTACAAATTTACAATTGCTTTGTTTTATCCTCAATATCCATGCCAACGTGAGACCCCGGAACATGGAGTCTCATGACCTAACGACAGAATATTGTTGTTTCACGTTCGTGCCAGGATTATTAATTAGCCTCTGAAGCCCCTGTTAGTTAACACCTCTCACATGGTTAGCCTTTTCTTTGACTCGCCAGGAACTTAACTACTACGCTTAAGTAGAATTTGGTGAGAAAATACTACATATTGGCGTCTCAGACAGTAGCATCTTGGCATCCAATGGGTGAACAAGTGGGTTGATAAGTAGGTGGTAACGGATCGTGACCCTAACATCCCCTTCACAATCGAACTCAGCTCTTAATTATTCTTCACTCAAAAATATATAAAATATAAGCCTAGTTGTTTTCTATTCCAATCCTTAAATTTATAAGCTAAATATTTAGGCCCTTTACCATCTCTTATATTATGTGATGTTAGAATTAACTTGAGAAAAATCGACACAGAAGTCAGTGCTTAGACCGTTCAATAATGCGCTGCAACGTTACAAAGAGAAGATAACACATGGCTGCAACGTTCATCACCCCAGTGGAGTCGCTCACCGCTATGTCAGCCATCTAAACCTCCGTGCTCTGCTCTCCCAGCTAAAGTGGTTGCAAGCGTGGCGTTTCCAGCAGTCTTGCTTCTCTGATTGGAGTTCAATGGCATGGCGAAGCTTCCAGGAAATGGAGGTGCAGGGGAGGTTCAGTACGCCGTAGACGGACAAAGGGGGAAAAATTAAGTCGAAACAAGATGCTTCATTCGCCCGATGGCTATTACTCCTTTTTATCATCCTTTGCATGTGGCCAATGGAAAGAAGCGTTTTTGTCAAATAACAAATGTGCCTTTAGGTTCCTGCCAGGATGCTGTCATCCTCTGCATGTCTTTGTCGATCGTAAGCTAACCACTACCCATAAAAAAGATCAATCATGAAGGTTAGGTGATGGCGTGCGAGCAAAGTAAAAGGTTTGCAACTTGAAACCGATGAAAGTGTTTCGATGGATGCTATAGTACAAAGCAGGGATGTGACATGTGGGGCAAGTGTGCATTTTCTAGCATATGGCCGGCCGGGATATTCATCAGCCACTACCATGCCAAAACAATAAGGCCCTGTTTATGTAACATCCTTCACTTAAAAACTAATATAGATCTCATATAGATATAGAGGAAACATTGTATTTTTGGTAGCATCTTGTTTGTATTACACAGCAAAAAGCACATGAGAGTTTGATGTTGGACGATGCCAACCTCTCATGCAACTCCATGTATTGGTACTTGTCTCCATATGAAATGCATATGTATGCATTAGAACAATCATGAATGCACAATGCCATGCACCATCAATGGAAGCATTCTATATATATTGAGAGTTTAACTAGAGAGCTTAACAAATGTAGTCGCAACCAAAGCATGATTATGTAAGCATAACTCTGGAGCACAAATATACAATTGACGTTGCAGTACCCCCATTCTATTCATAAAGAATACAATATATGATTATAAACACAGCTTTTGCCACAACCCTACGTTACTTGCCTTTTACCAAAGGATTGAACCTTGATAATAACCACGCCTAAGAACGATTAGGAGCTGCACTTCCTGGTAAGATAAATATTTTGGAACACACTCATAGTAACACATTTATCATATATAAAAAGTAATTACACGTCCTTACGCTCCAATGTTCATGTTTGTTTGCCTCACTTTTTTAATTGGAAAAGAAACTCCTAATATCTGAAAAAGACATTGCAAAACAGCCCACACACTAATATTTTTACTGCAGAACAGTCTGACTTCTGCATATTCACCAGGAAAAAACAGCAAACAAGGACTGAATACATCAGAAGCATCTACATAAAATTTTCTATGACTTCTGTATATTCACCAGAAAATCTAATTCGGTTTGCATGGCTTGCAGATTATATAAATGATCACAGCCTTCCTCTAAATCCTCGATGACAATATCAACACATAATTGATCCTAGGATGGAGAGGTACGGTGGTTCGAAAAGTATTGTCACTAGCAACCTCTGTTTCTGTTTAATTGGCTATTTTTTTCCCGAGCACAAAGCCCAAGACTGTTTTGAGTGGATCGACAAAAATGCCCTCGAGTTAAAAATTGTGGTAATCAAGCAAAATGGAAGAATTTCTGGAAGATATTGGCGAGGACATGACCGAAATTCAACCTTGCCCCAATTTAAGGAACAGATTTTGACGAGAACTAAATAGTTACATTGCTTAATTATTCTGTTTGTATCAATGCTACAAAGATGCTGGTTAATGAAAGTATGGGGCAATTGTATTCTTACCCATATTTTGATCATGAATCAATTTACCCTCGTTTTTCCAACCTTTGTGATTTTACCTCTGTTTTTTGAAAACGAAGAGAGAGTTTACCCCTACTCCATGAACAACGCTTAACGGTGTGAAATGAGCTAGTAAAAGTTGAGTATACCCTTACAAATTTGCCCATACTTTTATAAATACTTTGTGATTTTACCCCATTTTGGCATTGAACATATGAACAACATCTTATCATATCTGAGTTTTGTCAACTAAAATCAAGATTAAAACTGAGGAATAATAAAAATTATGATTAACATATATATAGCATCGTGATATAATTTGCATGCATAAAAGTCCAGAACACATGCATGACTAGATAAGATCTATCATAGGTGCATAGCTGTTGGCCGGCCTCCAAGAAGGGCAGAATCCCTCACGACAGTCGCCAAACATGGGGAGCCGCAGGCCGGATGCTTGGCTGCAAAGGTTAAAACATCCTTGGAATTCCCGCGACGTCTATTTGTTCATTGCGCGCGCTGCTGCGAGCCCATGCGTCGCAAAAGGGGCAGAACCGTCACTGCAAGTGGATCCACGCGACTGTTCTTCCTCCTCCTCCTGCTTGCGGCGGTGATGGCCGCCGGGTTAGGGGAGTCGGGGTTGCCGTGGGGCCTTAGAAGAGGGGGAGGGGGTGGAAGGGAAGACCGGCGGCGGTAGCAAGTTGCAGGCGGTGGCCGGCGGCGTTGGCGGCCGTCGGCGGTGGGGACGCCGCCGGCCAGGGGCAGCGGCTTGACATCCGGTGGGTCAAGAATCGGGTGGTGGAGCTCGGGTTGGAGGTGATTAGCAGCGGCGGCGGTGGAGGGCGACGGCGGAGGTGCCGGAGACGGGGGAGGCGGGGGAAGGCGTGGGCGCGCCTGCGATTGGACGGATTACAATCGTATATGCTAGGAATAGATGCCCTTTGAATTCTTGCTACTCCCTGACCAGTTCTTTGGCCTCCTCGTAAGACCAGGACAGCTGATGAGCCGCAGTAACTTAATTTACAATTTCTCGCGACCAGACTGACGACAGAGTGCTTATGGTGAACTGGTAGTACTAGTAGTATAATATTGGCCGTGGTGGATTTCGGGGCGATTTGTTTAGAGCGTGAGGCCGGGTTAGTTGGGACACGATGCCAGGGTTTGTTCGTAGCGTCGTCGTGGCGCGCTTGGCCTATCCGGTGAAGAACCTTCGCCCGCGGACGCGGGGGCGCGGGCAGGCATCATGTCGTGCCCGCGGTCAGGGGCGGGCTGCGTCGTGTTCGCCGTTCGTTCCCAGGCCAGGCCCCGCGCGGCTGCCCTAGCCGCGTCGTGCGCCCACGCCGGTCCCTACCGCCTGCCACCCTCCCACAGTCCGCCGCCGCCACTGCTTGCAGTATCGTGAGGGAGATGAGGAGGGTCGGGAGATGGGTCTGGAGGGTTAACGTTGAACGGGGCTGGGGTATGGGTACGAATGGACAAGAGGTATTGTTGTCTTTCCATACCGTTAAGAAGGGTTTTTCTTTTTTTTAATTTGTTTATTTCAGATCCCATTAACAGAGTTAAAAAGAGAGGCAAACGTAGCCTTCATTTTTAAAAAGTAGGAGTAAAATCATAAAGTCACTGAAAATGAGGGTAAAATCACAATTAACCTTCAGAGTTCGGGTAAGAACACCAATTCCCATTAGGCCCTGTTTGGATCCCTTCATTTTGAGAAATTGGAATATATAGAGTAAGCTATTTGTCTTGGAACATAGCATTTCACAACTTTCCAAAGTATATATATAAGCTTATCTTAAATTTATGGGGGGGATGGAAATTGATTCCACAGTTTCTCATGTTATGTTTCTAATATACAACTTATAGCACACTCTTCGATTCGCTTCCTTAAAGTAGAAGTGCAGTGCATAATATACAAATATATCACACATACAACTATATCAGCTTAATTAATTTATATCTAAATTATGATTATTAGAATGAATTCAATTCCGAGGATCCAAACGGAACTAGCTAGCTATATCTTCGAATCTAGCCACACAATTGTGCTGGGTATATACTATGACAGCTAACAGTGAAAACTTAAAATGTGACCACGAAATCCAGAGTAGGGAAATCCACTGTATGCGCGCTTGATGAGAACGTAGCAAATCCAGATCAAGACAAGGAACAGAGTGAACATATGCATGCCATGGTTAAGAAAAGGTTTTTTCCGCCTTCTTTAGTTGCCTTGCACAGTGGCACTACTTCGCGCTCGATTGCCAACCCCCATCGACACCTGCAATCATCTTCCAGTGCTCACCCGATGCCCATTTTGGTCATACTCTATGCACTCCAGATGAACCTGTATGGCTTCACTTATTGGGTGCCTGAAGATGGCATCTCTGCATGCAGACTCTATGCTAGACCCGTGACCACATTTGACATGCATAACCACGGAGATCTCTTCAAGGCATGCAAGGTGCTGGATCCCAGCAACTGGACTGCCCTCTCGCGGCTCCACGGCACCCTGTCCACAACCATCGAGTGCTATCCTCAGAGCCTGTAGCCTCGGCATTGCGGCTGGCTCAAAGGTCACACGTGATAGCTCACACCAGAAATGAAATTTCTTCAGGCTGGGGAATGTGTTGGACTGGACAGTGGTGTTTCTCTCTGGGATTGTTTTAGCCTCTAGGAACAGGTACATGAGGCAGGGCAACTGTGCAAGAACCAGGAAGTCATCGTGCCGTAGCTCCTGCACTGTCAGTTTCTTCAAATTTTCCAATCTGTCGGCATGCACCATCCAATTTGGAACCTTGGGCAGTGACAACTTGGGCAACCAAAGCCTCTGCAGATTCCGTGGTCGCGTGAAGCAATTGTCCCAGAACTGTGTTGGGGTGGCACTGGAGTCACAGCCAACAATGTCTAGGTCGCGGAGGTTGATGCTCCCAAGCTTGTCAAGAGAGGCTGCCAGGATGTCGTACTTCAGTAGTCTCGTGTCAGGATTATCTTGCACACCAAATGGCCTGGAGTAAGATACACTGAGCTCCCTTAGATTGGCCAACTCGCCGAGGTCTCTGATGCAGTCTGCAGAATTTGTCCTGACATCAAAATGAAACAGAGTGCGTAGGTTGCACAGTTTGCTAAGCCCATTTCTTAGAACTACACCATGTCCAAACATTGAGAGACTGAGGTGCCTCAACGATGACAGGGAAGTAAAATCCGATGATTGGTGACTGGGATACAACTTTCCCCGTGATATGTCAAGGGTCATCAAATGCTCAAGTTTCCCAAATTTTTCTGGCAGCTCCAAACGAAAGCCTCTGACCTTCAGGTACCTCAGAAGAAATAGATGATTTATAGCAGATAAAGCAAAGCATATAGATTCTGGCGCTGCATATGAGCCGTGGTCAATGTCCAAAACTCTCAAGTGCTCAAACTTCGAAAGTAGAGGCATACAATCAGCTGCAGGGAAGGAATTATATGACCGAACTTGTGAAAGACTCATCTTGTCCACTACCAGGGCTATGTTACTGTTATTGGACTGATGACTTATCCGACGAACTTGTGATGCTCCGTTTTTCATTTTAAATTGCCTATCAATTATGGTGGTGAAGTTTTCTTCACTACACTTCAATATGATTAGATCAAGCATTAAATCATGAACTCGACATGACCACTCCTCATCGGAATCATCGAAGAAAGGTTGGATCATACTTCTATTGACAAGTTCATTAAAACAGTTCTCAGCAACTTCCTCGGGGTCTAAACCATGCTTTTCCCGAATAAATCCTTCAGCTATCCATTTTCTCACCAAATCAAACTTTCCAATTGCATGATCTTCTGGGTATACACCAAGGTATAGTAAGCATGTTTTGAGTTCGTGTGATAGATCATTGTAGCTGAGATTTAGCACATGTCTCATCCATTCGAGTGTAGGGTTTGTGTCCAGCTCATACCCCAGTGATTTACGTATCTTCTCCCATGTCTCAACATGCATGCTCCGGTTAGCCAAAAGGCTTGCAATACTAGTAATTGCCAATGGTACCCCTTTACATTTCCTTAACATGTCGTCTGAAATTTCTCTAAATTGTTCAGGACAACCATCCTCGGTACCAAATACCCTATTGAAGAAAAGCCTCCTTGAGTATAGCTCATCAAGGCATTGCATCTGGTATACGTGGCGACCATAAGGAAAGCAAGAAGCTGTAGCAACATCTTGAATACGTGTAGTGGTAATAACTCCGCTACCATTATTATTTTCTACAAAAGCACACTTAATAGTGTCCCATGCTGGGATGCTCCATAAATCATCAATAATAATAAGATATCTGCAAAATAATTTAAGATTTCTTTAGCACAACATAGATTCCTCACTGATACCCTTTAAACTTGTTGCTGATATGCGAGCAATATTGATCAATAGGACCAAAGCAGATGGTCAGGTTATATTAACGTTGTGGTGCCTCACCTAGTGGATGGAGGCTTGTCTATACAATACACTTACGACAGCATCCTCATCTAGTGATCACAAGGTTAGGAACAGAGAGGGTATTAGACAATTGGGCTACATGTCAAAGGAGACCGCTAGGCAACGTGAGAAGACCCAAGGCCGATCGGCCTAGGAGCTCCAAGCTAATCTGCTTGGAGGGTTTTCGTCTCCGATCTCCCCCATCTTTGATCTGGTGAATCTCCAGAGCCTTCCTATCCCTGTTATGCACCAAGATGAGTAAGATCATGGGGTAAAGTCTGTTTGTCCCTAAGTTCAAAGGGGTATCTTGGTATATAATTGCTATGCTTTTGTTTAAGATCATGTTATCATATAGCTATTTTGTTGAGTGTTTCATTGTGCCTAGCCAGCATTCTTTATCAGGTTGCAGTGATCTTTGATTTGTTGTTTATACTTTGTACATCTTCATAGTATGCATGTTGCATGGTGGTTGATTACCCTTATGTAGTGACAGTATGGGGGAAGAAAAGGTCAAGCTCATGCGCAATATTTTGGTAGTGTTAAGATCAGTACCTTTCGTGTGGTGAAAGCTTATGCAAGTGATCTGAGAAATTCTACTCTTATCTATTTACCGCTGTTAGACTTTGACCTATTAACTTTAGTATTTTACTTTGATTTCATACACAATACTTGCTTTGTTCAAGTTAGTACAATTAATACATAGCCGAACCACAAACCACTTGTTCCATATGTGGATTGATAAACCTTGGAGAAAAACTTTGAGGGAAAAGCTACAGTTGATTCGTGCACTTGCAATCCACAAATTGGTGTCCTTAAGTGGAATCAACATGGTTGTGTGCGAAGAACAAGGAAAAGACTCCATAGAAAGACGGCATCATGGTAACCAGAAGAGAGGGAGTGGTGACAAGGTTCTCATATAGCTTGGTGGGAACCTAAGTGGAAAACCCAAGATCTTGATCAACAGAGACTATTCATCTATCCTAATAAAGAATGCAATTTTGGCTATGTATCAGGACAATGTGATGCCCAGGTGCATACCTAGAATTGCATTCTTTGTTGGGATAGAGTAGTAGGTGGCCAGGAGTGTTGAAGATATGACACCTAGGTACCTTCATGAGGGGTTGAGCTAACTACCTAGATAAGGGGGTGCCCTAGGATGACAACACAAGATGGACAACACTTGGGTCATGACCAATGACTTGTGATACAAGGCAGAAAGAAGATAGAGTCTTGAACTTCTCGGATATCTTATTATAATCAACAAGGAAACATATATCCTAAACCAACTAGAAAACGATCATGTAATCTTTCCCTCGGATATATATGCTGATAGGGGCCCCTAGATTGGCAAGAGAAGACAATTCAACACATCCAACATAAACACAAAGAGCACAGAGCGCAACCGATAAAACTCACCAAACACAGGACGTAGGGGTATTACACCTACTCTGGGGGTGAGCATGTCTAGGTCCTTATATCGGGTGTTTCCATTGAGCTTTAGGACAACGCATAGCTCCAAATTTATTGTTGCCAGTAAACAACACTGACTGAGAGCATATCTTTGATGGAGCTCCCATGTAGACTATTGCTAGCATTTTCCTATCAATATCATGGGATCCATTGTGCCGATTTTGCATCCTCTCTACCCCATCTTTATATTTCCACTTTTATTACTCACAACTTGGGTGCCTCTAGATGGCGTTTGGATGCAGGGTTGAAAGGGATAGGAATATAATATTGGGCTATGATTACGTGGGTTATGGATTGGGAAATAAATAATTTACCCCATTCCCATGTTTGGTTATCAGGAACTGGGTTTGGGAAATGATTGAAAAAAGACTAAAGTACCCTTTTCTTATGTGCATGAGTTCATTTGGTATGAGGTCAATTTCGTAACATTAGACATTATAGCCGAAGCCACCCACCATAACCCACCCCTTACTTGGGACATGAATGGTGGGATATAATACCATCATATCTCTATCCTAGAGCTCCTTATTTCCCAAACCTAGAATCCAAACTTGGGAAGAGATTTATTGAAACAATCATATCCCATATCCAACCCCTCATTTTCCTATATCCAAACGCACCTTAGAGTAGTTCTTGTTAGGATTGTCTTTAGGTTCCAAAACTCCTTTTGGATGGGTGAAACCATACTAGCACTACTACTAAAATAATTTGTAGAAATGCTAGATTTATTTTAGGAGCGGATGAAGAGTTTATGCGCCCTTATTACCTTCTAGGTGCACTGTAGCAGCTGACCCGCTCCTAATATTTGATTTCTAGCTTTGGTTCATGCTGTGGTCCACACCTTAGAAATCGCTACTATTTTCGGGGGTGGACCCAAACATGGACCGACCCTACAAATGGACCGACATCTACGAGTGGGCCTTCCCTTATTAACTGCCCTTAGAAATGGATTTCTAGTGGCTGTTCATAAGCAGCCCAGCACTAGAAACAGTCTCATGGATATAAATTTGTAAATTTTCATATAATCTCGGATGAAGACACACTTTTATGTTAAAATTGTATATCTTGACAATATCTAAAACTTTATAGTTGACAGCTATTTCATTTGAGATTGTTTAATTGTTCAAAAGTTCGTTATAAGTTCTTAGATTTTTTAAATTCAAAATTTTTAAATTTTTAAAATAACATATCAAAGTTTTAGTATTGAAATTGTTTCATTTGGGACTGTTTAGGATTCCACGTATTCAAAATAAATTTCTACAAAGTTAATACATAATAATCGCATATGTCGTGTTGCCACAACTACTTCTGTGGTACGGTGGAGAGGAAGGTTCACGTGAGGCTACACCTCGGATGTTCAAACCCACCTTAACACACATGTATATTACACACGAAAATCTAATGACTTGTGACCATGTGGTGCAGCGTTGGCGGCTGCTTGTATACAATTTTTCTATTTATTATGATATTTTTTGAATTTTTTGAAATTAATTTTTGGGAGAATGTCATGTTGTGGCCCGCCCCTAGAAATCGATTTCTAGGAGAGGGTCATGTCGCAATCCGCTCCTAAAAAATTATTTCCAAGGGCGGTTGTGGAGCTGTCCCTACAAACGTCCTATTTTTAGCTACGAAAAATAGGAGCAGACCGTGAAACCGCCCCTACAAGTACGGTTTTGACTACCCCTACAAACTTTTTATGTAGTAGTGTAGTTGAACAATAGTTGTATATCTAGGTAGCATGTTCTAGTTTGTATTTGTGTGAATGAGTTGACTCAATATGTTAAAGTTTTTCGTTTGCCTTATTTACTTTCGCCCCCTTTTAATTAGGCCATACGAGCATCCATTCCTTTCACAAATTAACAAGAGTTCCTGGTGGAGCTTCAACTAGTTCACTAACACAAAGATTATAAAACAACACAAACAACAAACTCTCACTATTGACAGCACCCCGGTTGGTCCAAACCATTGCTCTGCATGAACGTCCATTCTACTCTAACATATATATTAGCTAGAACCTGAGGTATTACACGGGTGCGGAATTTTACATCAAACAAGGAAAACTGATAGTGTTTATACATTTTTTCCTGCTCATATTAACTAAAGTGGCATTGTTATGTCTGCATAGAATTAGGTTTTCAGCCTACGAGGTGATGACTAATTATCACTCAACTGAACAAAAATATTAAAATAACTACTTTATTAAAATTTACCAGCTATACAAAGAAAAAACACAGCTACATGCAATGTATAGTAGTACAGAAAAAACTAATGCACAATACCTTTTATACATAAGGTGTTCTCTGATTTTGTCAATCAATATTTGTAAATTATCATCTGGATCACCCATGAAGCCTCCAATTGCTGAAAGTATGTCCTTCAAAATCTTTGGTAGATTAGGCTTTTGTGACACAGAAACAAATGCTGTGCAGTCAAATTTGTCCTTGATTTTACAGAAAACCGAGTTGGCAAGTGTTGTCTTCCCAAGACCCCCGAAGCCCACAATGGACAATATTTTGAGCTGTTGTGATGATCCTCTACCTTCGTCTCCAATTAACCAGTGAATGATAGTGTCCCTTGGGCCATCCACTCCCACAAGCTGTCCATCATGTGCATATAATGAAGGTAGCCGGGGATCAATTTCCACCACTCTAGAATTAGATGGCCCCTCATCCAGTTTATACCTTTTGCGCCGTTCATTCTCCTGCACAACACGGTCCTTAAGTTGTTGAATTTGTTTCGAGACTCGATGGCACACCCATAGTTTCTTAAACATTTTAGTTGCTTCGTGGACCAAGCCAGCCTTCTCATCATTATTACCGAGATGATGCATGAAGATGTCAATGCAATCTTCAATGTCATAAGATAGCTCACGCACCTTGTTCCTCCACACATGTGTTTGAATATCAAGCTCCTCCATGTTTGCGAGATTGTGCAACAGAGCATTCATGTAGCTCAGCTCATGTTTGAGAAATTCTATCTCGTTACGGATCCCTCTGAACAAATTGAATTCATAGCTGAGCAGCTTGAAAAGCTTGGAGAGCAATGAATTCATTGCTCCTGTTGCAGTGCTCACCATCACCCCCTCCATCCCCACCACGGGTTTCTAGCTCTCCTCCGAGTCTCGCAAAATTGTTAGTGTAGTGTTGTGTGGAAGTGACAAGATGTGGTTCTACTTATGATGGTGTTCCAGCTATCCGCTTCCGAAGTTTCCTGGCAAGAATGCACGAATGCTTTGCGCATGGTACAGACTTTCTTTGCATTGGCCGGTCAAATGAAGGACGATCTAGCATGAAAAAACAAATAGTTATACTACTATGTGTAGTAAGTAAAAAGGCAATGATTGTTGGACACGAAAGTAACAAAGTGAATTGATACTGAAGCAATTAAGAAATCACAGCACATAACAAATGTGTGCAGAAATTTTAGTGGTCTTCACCTTTTGCCTCCACTGGGAGTGAGTATGGGAGAAAGCACAGACAGCTACATACATGCAGTTATAATATAGAGTAATGCAGCACACAGAATTGGAGCTTTACCTGCCTTAGGACGTATTTCAGTTCAGCTTGCAGTTGCTAGATATCACAATCCAAAACTCAAATAAACACCCAGATTGTAATACCAATATACCGTATACAATAGACTAGTCTTGTCAGCTTTTAATAATGTACTTGTTGCTTTTCACAATCTGCAGCTGAAACAAACATTGCCTTTATATTATTGTGAATTTGTGATACAGTACATCCACTACTACAGCACTCAGAGGCATGCACCAGCTACCCGGCGGCCGGTAACACACTGCTTCCTTTTCCCCAAGGCGGAGAAGAAGCTGCTATGATGGGGATGAAAGAAAACGGTCAAGTTGAAGATTTATGAACTGTTGGGCTCAGGGAGCATTGGGATCGACTAGGCCGAGATGTTGAGTTGTCAGTAGGCACAACTGCATTCATGGATGCCTGATCCTCTTCTCTTGCTTTAGTTTGCCTTGAACGCTAGCCCTAGCAATGCTTGGCAGCGCTAAATGTAGTTTCCAGCCTCCATTTCATTCTGTTTATCAAGTCTAAGCCATGCCCTAGCGCATGGTGGCCATGGAGGGAGTAGTCGGCCATGGTTCTGGCACAGCAAGCTATTAGTCATGTGGCCGATTGGCCATGGAGCATGGACTAGGCGTTTTCCTATGCTAGGTGCACATGTAAGCTTATGATTTACTCTAGCTGTACCAATGAATCATATATCTCTCATGTTTGGCGTATCGCTTAAGTAGAAATTGGACAAAACGCATGGTGTTTACTCTATCAGATTGACACTACGCCAGAACACAACAAAGAAGACACCCCATTCAGTGACACATAATTAAGCCGCGTCACCTATTTATATTGGTGACACTTCACAACCAAAAGGGTCACCTATATGTCTGCTACCCTCTGCATGGAACAAAATGCGTCACTGATGTCACATCGGTGACGCAGCCCAAAGAAATGTGTCGCTAATGTTCACGCCACTCATATGTGATGCGCCTTATTGACCCACATCACCGATGCTTACAAACAAAGGTGATGCGGACATATTAGAACGCATCACCTATGGTGGACCCTGTTATCGGTGACGCGCCCAGTAAAGCAGCGTCATTGATATCTAACAACATAGGTGACGCGGATCGTTTAAACCGAGTCATCTATATTGAGCCGTGTCATAGGTGAAGTTCTCGGTCCATCATCGTCACCTATGTAGCCCTCGTATCAGTGACGTGGTGTACATGGTGCGTCTCTGGTTGAATTTTTTTTACTGTGAATTCACTATGTATAAAAGGTCAACAGTGATGAATGATAATAAGGGAGGGGCATTGTGACGCCCTGAAAATTCATCAAATTAAATCGCGTGCTAAGAGTGTTCCGTTTAAAAACCGTTCGTCGTCAAAACCCTAGTCCTGACCCCTTCCGACGACCGCGCGCGACCGCTTTCCACAATCAACGCCGACGCAACCCCTTTTTTTTCTCCATGCCGCGCGCTCCCCCGCGCGTGGCCGACCGGCCGCGGTCACCGCCGCGATCGGCGCCGGCACCTCTCCCTCCCTCTCCTTTTTCTTTTCTCTCTTTCCCCCTATTTCTTTTTCCCTTTTCCCCTCTCCTTCTTTTCTTTCTTCCTTTCTTCTTTTCCCCTCCTCCCTCCTGCCTGGCTCCTGCACGCGCGCCCGGCCGCACCCCGCCACGCCAGCTGCCGGCCGCCTCCCTCCCCTCGCGCGCGCGCACGCCCCTGTGCCCGGCCGCCCGTGCCCCGTGCGCGCCCGCGCGTGCACCACGTGCCGTGCTGCCCGCCGCGCCGCCCGTTGCTTGCACGCGCACGGCCGAGCCGCGACGTCGCGCCGCCCGCTGCTGCCGCACCCCGCCCTCGCCGCTCGCGCCGTCGCCCTGTGCCGCACAGCGCCTGAGCCGCGTCCACCAGCGCACATACCCGCGTGCGCGCCCCGCTTTCACCGCCGCTCGCCCCTGTGCGCGCCCGCACGCGGCACTGTTGGCCGCACCCCCCGCCGTCCGGCCACACCGAGCTACCGCGCCGCCCGCCGCCCGACCGAGACGTCCCGTCCCCCGGGCATCCACCCCGCCACCTGTGCGCCACGCCGCGACAACCACAACCGGCCGGAGCACCATTTATGGTGCCCCACGAGGCCCACCGGGCGCCGCCACCGCCGCACCCCGGCCTCCACCGCCCCAAGCGCCTATAAAAGGGGTCGAGGAGCACCCCCCGGCACCCCCACAACCTACAACGCCGCCTAGCCCTCGCCTCCCCAAACTCCGGCGCCGCCCCACCGTGCCCCTGCAACCGCCGCCGCCTGCGCCCGCCGCCCCGCTTCCTCACGCTGCCCCGGCCCGAGGTGAGGCCGGGAATCAGTTTCCCCTCGCCTTCCCCCTCTTTCCCCCCCCCCCCTCCGCGGCCGACGCCAGGCCCGGGCCGGCCAGAATTGGCCGCCGCCGGCGCCCTCACCTCCCTCCTCTGTTCTGTGCGAGGGGGGGGGGAGAAAGGAGAGGGAAATTTTGCCCAAAGACCCCCCCTCTCTCTCTATTTCCTATAAAACCTTTTTCCTTATTCGCCCCCTCTTTGCTAAAAAGACCCTACCCTTTCTAGCATTTCAAATTAAACCCTCCAATACCTAAACATAGATACATTCGACACCCTTTAGCGTGCCCTGGGTATTTCTAGAATTCACGAATAGGTCCTTGCTTCCTCCGGATAAATACGAATAAGCTCCTGGACCCCTGTTTAGCCCCTGAAATCCCCTTTGCCTCGTCATTTTATGCGCCAAACGACCTCCGATCGACCTGAAACTTTACCACGCCCTTTCTAGTATAGTTCTAGCCATGCCATTAAGAAACCACCCAAAAATATTACCCCTACCTCCGTAACTAAATTATTTCCGATTCAAGTTCAACGATAAAAGCTTTTAGTTCCTTCGCTTGATTGTGTGCCTGTGTGTTTGCGTCGTAGGACGCGGAGTGAACGAGGAAGGTCTCGACTGTGACCAAGCGAACGAGGACCAGTTCTGCGACCCCGAACCTGAGGGACAGTGCTTCGATCAGGACCTCCCGCAAGGACTTGACGATGGCAAGTTCAATCCCGCCCTTTGATGCATGTTTCTGTCCTAATTTTTATAAACTCAACCCAGTGGCCTGTTTTATAAAATTGCATGGTTTTGCGTGCTGAAAACATGGTAGGATAGACACCCTTGTTGTGATAACCATACTTTGACCACCTGATTTTATAAAGAAAATGCGTGTGTGTGGGAAGGGATAAAATGTGGTTTTGAAAGACGAGTCAGACGGGATGGATGGCATTTCTGTGTGAATTGCCGTTGGTGTGCTCGTACCTGTGTGGCAGGGCAAGGAAGGGATATATCCATCCTGTCACCCCTAAGGACCGAGTTGATGTGTCATCTCACCTAGTTTCCTATCGTGCAAACCACTTGACCGTTGTATGGGCAACGGCTTAGCATAAATCCCACTAGTTAGTCTGACGACCATCAGGAGAGCTGAGAGCAACGGGTGATCAAGGAAAAGGAATAAGCTCTGTGTGATTTATGCCCCGGTTAAACCTCGGAGATAGGTCGAATGACCCCTTGATGGATCCCGTGGTGGCTAGTCAGGTCTAGCTAAGGTGGGTAATGGCTTTGTTGGGATCTGCACCGACACTAAGGTGATCGTGCTGTGGTACCCCACCTGTGGGTAAAGTTGTTTGTGCTTGTTGTTTGTGATGTTGTGTGCTGGTTTGTTGTGTGCTGCTTGTTATATAACTACCGGCAGAAGGTAGATTCTGCCTTATATACGAATTAAACAACTTAAACATCACATAATAGTAACCCCACTCTACCCAATCAACAGATGGCTCCCCGAAGCGTCGCAAGGGCCTCCCGTAGCCGGAACCCTGCAGCCACTGGTGCCGAACCGCAGCCTGTTGGACAAAATCTTCAGGGAGAACAGGAAGTAAGCCAGAACCGAGGAGAAAATCAAGGAGGAGAGCAACTACCACCACCCCCACCCCTCGGAGACCTGGCACAAATAATCCACAACCAGACCCTCATACTGGAAACTCTGGCCAATGCCCTTGTTAACCGGCAACCACGAGGGCAGAACATGAACGACAAGCTGACAGCCTTTCTGAGGACCAAGCCACCCACCTTTGCTGGATCCTACAACCCTTTGGATGCAGACGACTGGTTACGAGTAATTCAGAGGAAACTTGAACCGTTCGAATGCCAGGATCGAGACAAAGTCCTTTTGGCAGCCCACCAACTCACCGGAACAGCATTATTCTGGTGGGAAAATTATTGTGCCGCAGCCGAAGATGCCTCTACCATCACTTGGGAGGAATTCGTGAAGGAATTTCGCCGTTATCACATCCCTTCGGCCACCATGAAGCGCAAGGCGGATGAATTCCGCGCACTGCAGCAAGGAAGCATGACGGTGGAAGAGTACACCCACTGGTTCATTGAGTTGGCCCGATATGCACCGGAGGAAGTGAACGACGACGACAAGAAACAAGACATGTTCAAGAAGGGGCTAAGCCCAGAACTCCGGACCTTGCTTACCCCACAGATCTATCCTGACTTTAATACCCTGATGAACAAGGCTATCCTTACAAAAAGGGCCAAAGCCGAAGAGAGGAAGGACAACAAACGCAAATTCCTGGAAAGTAAGGCCCGCCAACAAGACCGTTTCCAAAAGCCAAGAAACTTCAGCTATACTGCACCAAGATCCCAGGCCCCAATGCAGTATAGGACACAGTCCCAAGTGACAGGACCACGGGCCCCTGAAGCACAACCTGAAAGTCAGAATACCGTGAGGGCCCCGCAGAACAATGCAAGCCTGGCTGCCTCCGACAACAATAACGTTAGGGCCTGTTTTAACTGCCGTGAGACAGGGCACTTCATCGCCAATTGCCCTTATGCCAAGAATAAGCCGGCAACATCGGCCTTCTCCAACACGGTGAATGGATCCAGACCAGCCCTGACCGGTGCCAACCGAGTGCCCATCCGCAACAACGACAACAGCCAGCAGATGAAGCAGCCCCAGCAATCATTTGGACGAGCCCGCGTCAATCACATCGATGCGCAGGAGGCTCAAGAAGCTCAGGGCGTAGTGCTCGGTGAGTACCTAGTCAACTCAGCACTGGCAACAGTATTATTTGATTCTGGAGCATCGCACTCGTTTATATCCTCGAGCTATGTGGAGAAACACAAAATACCTACAGTACTACTAAAAACACCCCTATTAACCCGGACGCCTGGAGGCGACATCAATTGCCAATTAGGTTGTCCACGGGTAAGGATCAATTTAAGTGGGGTAGAATTTCTAGCAGACTTAGTAGTACTTAAGCCTGAGGGAATAGACGTGATCCTTGGAATGGATTGGTTAAGCCGACACAATGGTCTCATAGGCTGTACCGACAAGGTGGTACACCTAACAAACCCCGAAGGAGTACAAGTGATCTGCCATACCCGGGATAGTAAGTTTGACCCAATGGTATTTAGTGTGGAAGCCAAGCCCTTAGAAGGAGTCCCGGTAGTAAACGAATACCCAGATGTCTTCCCCGAAGAACTTCCCGGTATGCCACCGGACAAGGATATAGAGTTCGTCATTGACCTTATCCCTAGGACCTCCCCTATAGCCAAGAGACCCTATAGGATGGCAGCCTCTGAGTTGACGGAATTAAAGAAGCAACTAGAGGAGCTGCAACGAATTGGCTTCATCAGACCAAGCTCGTCACCCTAGGGAGCCCCAGTTCTGTTTGTCAAGAAGAAAGATGGGAGTATGAGGTTGTGTGTAGATTACCGAGCACAGAACGAGGTTACCATTAAGAATAAGTATCCCCTCCCCAGGATTGATGACCTTTTCGATCAGCTAAAAGGAGGCAAGTACTTTTCCAAGATCGATCTAAGGTCAGGATATTTTCAGCTCAAGATTAGAGAGAGTGACATCCCCAAGACAGCTTTTGTCACCCGCTACGGGCAGTTTGAATTCACTGTAATGTCCTTCGGATTGACCAATGCCCCTGCCTATTTTATGAATCTCATGAACAAAGTATTTATGGATGAGCTGGATAGGTTTGTCATAGTCTTTATCGACGACATACTTATCTACTCCAAGAGTTTTCAGGAACATGAGCAACATCTACGGGTAGTGTTGGAAAAGCTAAGGATACATAAACTATATGCAAAATTTAGCAAGTGTGAATTCTGGTTGGAGAGAGTAGCTTTCCTTGGTCACATTCTGACCGCGGAAGGCGTAGCAGTGGACCCAGAGAAGGTCGAAGCAGTTTCCAACTGGCAACGACCGACCAATATTAGTGAAATCAGAAGTTTTCTTGGATTAGCCGGATACTATCGGAGATTTATTGAGGGATTCTCTAAGATAGCCCGACCCATGACGGAACTTCTTAAGAAGGAGAAGAAGTTCGCCTGGACGGAATCTTGTGAAAGAAGTTTTCAAGAATTGAAGCAGAGGTTGACAACCGCCCCAGTGCTGACTCTACCGGACATTCATCAGGATTTTGTTGTTTATTGTGATGCATCCCGACAAGGATTAGGGTGTGTTCTGATGCAAGACGGGAAAGTCGTTGCATATGCTTCCCGCCAACTCAGGACTCATGAGCAGAATTACCCGACCCATGATTTGGAATTTGCAGCCGTAGTGCATGCCCTTAAGATTTGGAGGCATTACCTGATTGGGAATAAGTGTGAGATTTACACCGACCATAAGAGTCTGAAGTATATCTTCACCCAGCCGGATTTGAACTTACGGCAGAGAAGATGGTTGGAATTGGTTAAGGACTACAATTTGGAAATCCATTATCACCCCGGAAAGGCGAATGTGGTAGCCGATGCCCTAAGCCGAAAATCCTATGGACCCAAAGATGACCATCTGCGCGAGGAAATGGCACGATTAAATGTGCACATTGTTCCTCGAGGTTCCAGCCATGTACTGAACGTCCAATCAACACTAGAGGATAGAATTAGAGAGGCACAAAGCTCGGATCAGGAGCTAGTAAAGATCTGCAAGCAAACCGGAGAAAACAAAGCACCGGGTTTTAGAGTGGACGATAAGGGAACGTTGTGGTACGAGAATAGGATTTGTGTACCCCAGGATGGAGACTTCCGGCAGATAATCATGGACGAAGCCCATAACTCAGCCTACTCCATCCACCCAGGATCCACCAAAATATATATGGACATAAGGCAAAAATATTGGTGGAATGGAATGAAAGCGGATATTGCACGATTCGTGGCACATTGTGATACGTGTCAAAGGATCAAGGCCGAACATCAAAAGCCAGCAGGGTTATTGCAACCCTTACCCATTCCGGTCTGGAAATGGGATGAGATAGGAATGGACTTTGTAGTGGGTCTACCTAGAATGCAGAAGGGACACGATTCCATATGGGTAATAGTAGACCGACTCACTAAATCGGCTCATTTTATACCCGTACGAACCACTTATGGTGGAGAAAAGCTAGCAAAGCTTTATGTGGAAAACATAGTAAAGTTACATGGAGTGCCCAGCAGAATTGTCTCGGATAGAGGAACCCAATTCACCTCTAGGTTTTGGAGAAGTTTGCATCAAGCCATGGGCACCAAGTTAGATTTCAGCTCCGCATATCACCCACAGACGGACGGTCAAACCGAGAGGGTAAATCAGATAATGGAAGATATGCTGAGAGCATGCGTCCTGACCTATGGAAAGGATTGGGAGCAGAGTTTGCCTTATGCAGAATTCTCATACAACAATAGTTACCAAGCCAGCTTGGGCATGTCGCCATTCGAAGCCCTCTACGGGAGGAAGTGCAAAACTCCCCTAATGTGGTCAGAAGTTGGAGAACGTGCCCTAGTAGGACCCGCACTTATAAAAGAAGCAGAAGAAAAAGTAGCGGAGATCCGCGAGAAATTGAAAGCAGCACAGTCCCGACAAAAGAACTACGCAGACAAGAAAAGGCGAGAAATAAGTTTCAACCCAGGAGATTTTGTTTATCTCAAGGTCTCACCCATCTGAGGAACACGAAGATTTCAGGTACAAGGTAAATTGGCTCCTCGATACATTGGACCGTATCGGGTTCTGAAGAGAGTCGGAGCAGTGGCATACCAACTGGAGTTACCAGAAGAAATGTCGGATATACACCCAGTGTTCCATGTTTTGCAATTAAGAAAGTGTTTGAGAGTACCCGAGGGAGAACACGTGCCGGTGGAAACAATAGATCTGCAGTCGGATCTGCGATACCAGGAAGTACCGGTCAAAATTCTGGACACTGTCACTAGAAGGACAAGAAACTCCGAAGTACGGATATGCAGGGTTCAATGGAGCAGACACGGAGTAGAGGAATCAACCTGGGAACGCGAGGAGGCTCTAAAGAAGGAATTTCCCCATCTGTTTAGGAGCCAGCCAAATCTCGAGGACGAGATTCATTTAAGTGGGGTAGGTTTGTGACGCCCTGAAAATTCATCAAATTAAATCGCGTGCTAAGAGTGTTCCGTTTAAAAACCGTTCGTCGTCAAAACCCTAGCCCTAACCCCTTCCGACGACCGCGCGCGACCGCTTTCCACAATCAACGCCGACGCAACCCCTTTTTTTCTCCGTGCCGCGCGCTCCCCCGCGCGTGGCCGACCGGCCGCGGTCACCGCCGCGATCGGCGCCGGCACCTCTCCCTCCCTCTCCTTTTTCTTTTCTCTCTTTCCCCCTATTTCTTTTTCCCTTTTCCCCTCTCCTTCTTTTCTTTCTTCCTTTCTTCTTTTCCCCTCCTCCCTCCTGCCTGGCTCCTGCACGCGCGCCCGGCCGCACCCCGCCACGCCAGCTGCCGGCCGCCTCCCTCCCCTCGCGCGCGCGCACGCCCCTGTGCCCGGCCGCCCGTGCCCCGTGCGCGCCCGCGCGTGCACCACGTGCCGTGCTGCCCGCCGCGCCGCCCGTTGCTTGCACGCGCACGGCCGAGCCGCGACGTCGCGCCGCCCGCTGCTGCCGCACCCCGCCCTCGCAGCTCGCGCCGTCGCCCTATGCCGCACAGCGCCCGAGCCGCGTCCACCAGCGCGCAGACCCGCGTGCGCGCCCCGCTTTCACCGCCGCTCGCCCCTGTGCGCGCCCGCACGCGGCCCTGCTGGCCGCACCCCCCGCCGTCCGGCCACACCGAGCTACCGCGCTGCCCGCCGCCCGACCGAGACGTCCCGTCCCCCGGGCATCCACCCCGCCACCTGTGCGCCACGCCACGACAACCACAACCGGCCGGAGCACCATTTATGGTGCCCCACGAGGCCCGCCGGGCACCGCCACCGCCGCACCCCGGCCTCCACCGCCCCAAGCGCCTATAAAAGGGGCCGAGGAGCACCCCCCGGCACCCCCACAACCTACAATGCCGCCTAGCCCTCGCCTCCCCAAACTCCGGCGCCGCCCCACCGTGCCCCTGCAACCGCCGCCGCCTGCGCCCGCCGCCCCGCTTCCTCACACCGCCCTGGCCCGAGGTGAGGCCGGGAATCAGTTTCCCCTCGCCTTCCCCCTCTTTTCCACCCCCCCTCCGCGGCCGACGCCAGGCCCGGGCTGGCCAGAATTGGCCGCCGCCGGCGCCCTCACCTCCCTCCTCTGTTCTGTGCCGGGGGGGGGGGGAGAAAGGAGAGGGCAATTTTGCCCAAAGACCCCCCCTCTCTCTCTATTTCCTATAAAACCTTTTTCCTTATTCACCCCCTCTTTGCTAAAAAGACCCTACCCTTTCTGGCATTTCAAATTAAACCCTCCAATACCTAAACATAGATACATTCGACACCCTTTAGCGTGTATTTCTAGAATTCAAGAATAGGTCCTTGCTTCCTCCGAATAAATACGAATAAGCCCCTGGACCCCTGTTTAGCCCCTGAAATCCCCTTCGCCTCATCATTTTATGCGCCAAACGACCTCCGATCGACCTGAAACTTTACCACGCTCTTTCTAGTATAGTTCTAGCCATGCCATTAAGAAACCACCCAAAAATATTACCCCTACCTCCGTAACTAAATTATTTCCAATTCAAGTTCAACGATAAAAGCTTTTAGTTCCTTCGCTTGATTGTGTGCCTGTGTGTTTGCGTCGTAGGACGCGGAGTGAACGAGGAAGGTCTCGACTGTGACCAAGCGAACGAGGACCAGTTCTGCAACCCCGAACCCAAGGGACAGTGCTTCGATCAGGACCTCCCGCAAGGACTTGACGATGGCAAGTTCAATCCCGCCCTTTGATGCATGTTTCTGTCCTAATTTTTATAAACTCAACCCAGTGGCCTGTTTTATAAAATTGCATGGTTTTGCGTGCTGAAAACATGGTAGGATAGCCACCCTTGTTGTGATAACCATACTTTGACCACCTGATTTTATAAAGAAAATGCGTGTGTGTGGGAAGGGATAAAATGTGGTTTTGAAAGACGAGTCAGACGGGATGGATGGCATTTCTGTGTGAATTGCCGTTGGTGTGCTCGTACCTGTGTGGTAGGGCAAGGAAGGGAGATATCCATCCTGTCACCCCTAAGGACCGAGTTGATGTGTCATCTCACCTAGCTTCCTGTCGTGCAAACCACTTGACCGTTGTATGGGCAACGGCTTAGCATAAATCCCACTAGTTAGTCTGACGACCATCAGGAGAGCTGAGAGCAACGGGTGATCAAGGAAAAGGGATAAGCTCCGTGTGACTTATGCCCCGGTTAAACCTCGGAGATAGGTCGAATGACCTCTTGATGGATCCCGTGGTGGCTAGTCAGGTCTAGCTAAGGTGGGTAATGGCTTTGTTGGGATCTGCACCGACACTAAGGTGATCGTGCTGTGGTACCCCACCTGTGGGTAAAGTTGCACACCTCTGCAGAGTTAAAATCTATTCGAATAGCCGTGCCCGCGGTATTGGGTAAGCTGTGGTGTGGTCACATAACTAGTGTTTCTCTCAGGGGATGGTTGGGCTGGTGTGAGTTGTTTGGAACGTGTCCGGCAGTGTGCCGTGTGCTACGGCGGACGGGGAGTCCGGTAGTGGTTTAAAAACTTGGATCCTGTGTGGATCAACACCGTGTGCTCTTTGGTACAAGAAAACTCGTTTTGAAAATGCTTTTTAAATGAACCCCTGCATACAACTCAGTTTTCCGCAAATGAACCATAACCTTATCCTTGGATTGTCCTGTGCATTAATTTCTGTTATACCCTCTCCGCGGGTGTGATTGGACTTGCTGAGTACGTTCGTACTCACCCCATTCTTACTTTTACAGTGGAAGATCCAGACTACATCCCCGAAGACGTCGAGTAGGGTTCCGTCCTGCACCCAGTCTTGCCTGTGGTTAAGGCCACCGTTGGAGTTCTGCATGGCGCAAGACTCTGATGATCCTCTTTTCGTAGCTAGTGTAGTAGTGTGGGTTTTGGTTGTAATCCTCGCGATAGTGGCGCTTCACTGCCCATTGCCGTGAAGAGTTGTACGGTGATGTACCATCTGATGTAATAAAAGTGTTATCAGCCTCCTGGGACTGATAAAGTAACACTTTTAAGTCTTCCCTGATGGGGGGGACGCTTCAGGCATCACGCTCATCACCCCGTACGAGTCAGTAATGACATAAAAAAATGATAAGCCATTTCCATCACTAATGACTCACAACATGGCGGATGACCAATGGTAGCCATCACTATTGGGCGTCACTAGCAATCCGTAGTGACTATGATTTGTGATGTGGGAAGTAATCACCGATCACTTTTGACTGAGTTATTAGTTTAACAAGTTCTATGTCATCTGTTTTCTACAACCATCACCTTTCTTAGAGTCGATAGTGATGGATTTCTTTATTTACACATCATTAATGAAATTTTCCTCTTGTAGGTCCATTCTGATTCCTGGTTATATCCTGGAGCAGATTTAGGATTTGACAGCCATGTTCTCCATACAATCATCATGTACAATAGCAATGCATCTACATCAACGAATGCATATATTACAATTCGCATGGCATTGACAAACACACACACATATAAGATCCAACATATTACATAACACACACATTACACTCGTTCAAAGAAGTTCACATCATAAGGTCAAAATACTGCAAATAGTTATTCCTGACTTCACATCCTAGTATACATGGTTGACATCAACAATATCAAAACCATATTATCATCCCCACATGGATAATAATGCATTAATGAGCTCACTATCTTGAGCATGAAAGGGAAATTTCAGTGGAATTTCATAAATGTATGTCACACCCTATCCTTCAAAACCGCACTGCCCAGCCCTTTCGAGAGGTAGCCCTTCCGAGGGGTTGGCCCACATACATATAGCACTCTGCTTACACTTTCACTTCATGTAAAAGAGTCAACCCGAAGGTGTGCTATTGGAGGCCAAAAACTTATAAATTGGCTCCACCCTTGCTCAACTAGCAAGGTGGTACTAAACACGTGCACGCAGCATTTATGGGCCACTACTGGACCATATCTAAATGTGCCAAGTGTCACAACGTAGACACCAGCGGTTCATGAATTGAAATCTAGATAAGTTTGATACCTGCCTTCATGAACTCATCTCACCACTAGTCACTACCGGAAAAAAGATTTTTGCCGAGTGTCAATTGTTTTGCTGAGAGCATTTTGTCGGGCACTCGGCAAATAAGAACTTTGCCGAGTGCCGCGCTTGGCAAAAAGAAACACTCGGCGAACAATAGATTTGCCGAGTGTCAAGCGCTCGGCAAACAATAACACTCGGCAAAATATGTTTTGCCTAGTGCCCTCCACTCGGCAAATACAGACACTTGGCAAAGCTCCATCAGATGCGAACGACAGCAAACAGCCGTTAGCTTTGCCGAGTGTCCGTGATCTGGCTCTCGGCAAAGTTCCCTTTGCCGAGTGCCCGTGATCTAGCGCTCGGCAAAGAGACCCTTTGCCGAGTGCCAGATCACGGGTGCTTGGCAAAGGGTCTCTTTGATTCATTCACAGGCTACCCGAACACTTGTACACTTGTACACTTCTGCCCCCGCCGCGCCCCAGCCGCCCCGCCGGTCGCGCCCCCGCCGCCCAGCCCCTGCCGCCCCGCCGCCGCCGCCGCATAATGGACCCCGCATGATCATGATACCTTGCAACTAAGTAAAGATGAAACTAGTTTGTTCATAGAAAACTGACATAGGAGTATTACGATTACCTGATGCTTTCTTCTTGTACGAGGAAATAGTTCTAACCAAGTGTAGCCTACAATTATAGCAAACTTTCAATATTATTGAACCACAATAATAGTTATCTGTAAGTTAAGTCCACAAAACTTAAAGCAGTATCACCGCATCACATTTTGCTCCTTACTGATAATTTCACAAACTCGTCACAAAAAAGACAACAATTTTCAATAAAATGATGCATCATGCTTCAGTAGCAACAGATTGCTGAATATCTGATTTGTTTGCTAAGCTTACAGTGGCTATCATCATCTAGGACAATATAAGGTTAAAAAACTAGAAAATATGAAATTGGAACATCAATGATAGATCGATAATACAATCTCTACAATTTCTAAAGTAAGCATTGATTCCCTGATCCGTCAATTGGAGTTTTAATCAGAATTCGGATGATCGTATGTTAAGTTAAGGGTCTGAAACCATTTAGAGTTAAGTTTGGCGAGTAAAATAGTAAAAGACTAAAGTCCTCGACCGACACGTACTATGTTATGATAAAATACGTACGGTGTATAATATATACATTTTATATGCTAATCAATTCATTTATATGGATTCCCGTAGTAACGCACGGGCATATTTGCTAGTACGTCTTAATTACATTAAAGTTTTACCTTGCTGCCTATGCTTGGATTTTCTGTAACTGAAAATTCATTTTTGTTCACATATCATTTGATAGCTATTTACTATCTTATCAGCAGCATCACCCTCCGCGACGCATCCTCCGAGACCGTCCTGCTCCCGGAGTGCACCGCGTTGGAGATCACGGCTGTTGCCACCACGGCAGATCTGCGGCACCTCCTCTGAGACCGCCACCAGCGGGCTTCTCCCGAAGCGCGCCGACATGGGGACCACAGCGCCCATCACCACCAACATCCCCCGCGCATCAGGATCAGGTACCCCCCATTGTTACTTGCATTTGTTGGAATCATCGCATTCTTCCTGTATCTGCATCAGCAAACCAGGCATATTCACGGACGAAGTTTCTCTTTGTTTGCTTTAGTGGTAGGGTTCTATCGATTTCCTTTTTCTCACAAAACCCGAGCAGGTCAAAGATGAAATTTCCGAGCTGGTCGAAGCTGTTTAGCTGCTTCGGCGGCTGCCTCCCCTGCAGCAACGGCTCAACCAACGTAAGCTGCTATGGCACGATAACCAACAACAATTACGGGGGGCAGGAATCAGAAAGGCAAGCCAGCGCTAGTAATCAAGCTCCATTGCCTGATTTAATATCTATGTAATAATTAATATCGATGTAATGTAATGTTTGTGAACTTTATGAATTTGTCCATTGAACTCTTGTAAAACTATTTTGCATTGCTTGTT